>NC_086103.1:84629184-84929568 GCF_963921235.1 Mobula hypostoma | reverse complement strand
ATGCATGAATTGGAAAAAGCTACAAAAGCATTTCTAAAGACTGGAGTGTTCATCAGTCCACAGTAAGAGAAATTGTCTACAAATAGAGGAAACTCAGTACTGTTGCTACTTTCCCTGGGAGTGAGCATCCTGCAAAGATCACACCAAGAGCACAAAGTGCAATCTCCAATCCTTGTTAGAGTCTCTGTTCATGTGTCATCCATAATAAGAAAAACACTAAACAAGAATGGTGTTCATGGAAGGACACCAAGGAAGAAACCACTGCTGTCCAAAAAAAACATTGCTGAACATCTCAAGTTTGCAAAAGACCACCTGGATGTTCTACAACACCTTCGGAACAATGTTCAGAATCAGAATCCGATTTATTATCACAGGCATGTGATGTGAAATTTGTTAACTTAGCAACAGCAGTTCAATGTAATACCTAATCTAGCAGAGAATAAAAAATAATAAACAAAAAAGGTAAATCAATTACGTATATTGAACAGATTTTAAAAAGTGCAAAAACAGAAATATTGTATATTAAAAAAAAAGTGAAGTAGTGTCCAAAGATTCAATGTCCATTTAGGAATCGGATGGCAGAGGGGAAGAAGCTGTTCCTGAATCACTGAGTCTATGCCTTCGGGCTTCTGTATCTCCTGCCTGATGGTAACAGTGAGAAAAGGGCATGCCCTGGGTGCTGGAGGTTCTTAATAATGGACACTGCCTTTCTGAGATACTGCTTCCTAAAGATGACCTGGGTACTTTGTAGGCTAGTACCCAAGATGGAGCTGACTAAGTTTACAACATCCTTCAGCTTCTTTCGGTCCTGTTCTTTAGCCCCTCCATACCACACAGTGATGCAGCTTGTCAGAATGCTCTCCATGATACAACTATAGAAGTTTGAGTGTATTCGTTGACATGCCAAATCTCTCCAAACTCCTAATGAAGTATAGCCACTGTCTTGCCATCAATATATTCGGACCAGGTTAGATCCTCAGCGATCGTGACACCCTTGAAGCTGCTCACTCTCTCCACTTCTGATCCCTCTGAGGATTGGTATGTGTTCCTTTGTCTTACTCTTCCTGAAGACCACAATCAGCTCTTCTGTCTTACTAACGTTGAGTGCCAGGTTGTTGCTGCGGCACCCACTCCACTAGTTGGCATATCTGACTCCTGTACGCCCTGTCATCATCACCTGAGATTCTACCAACAATGGTTGTATCGTCAGCAAATTTATAAGACCTAGGCATGTTATTTTACGTTTTCATTATTTTCAAGACAAGGAGAAACTGTTTCGATTCGCTCGATCTAAAGGTTTCATTGATTTTTCGGATCTTAAGTTCCGATTCGTGGAAGATTTCAGTAAACCAATCTGGGACCAACGGGTCCGTTACAGATCCGTGATGTCGGAATTCTATAAGATGGATTTAAGACCAGCGCTGCTGTACCCTGCACGTCTAAGGATTCGCATGTTAGATGGAGCCCTTCGTTTTTTTGATTCTCCATCGGATGCCCAGAGTTATCTGGATTAACTTTCATCTTCAACATCTTAATTGCCTTTTTTTAATTATCTCCGTTGATCGGAGGCTGTGAATTGGTTGGTTTTAACTTTTCTGTGCCCTATTTGGGCAGAAAAGTTTACTTTTGATTTCTTAATATGGCTGCTAAACTTTCTTTTTAACTGTGTCATTTCTTTCTTTTCCCAGGGGATTCTGGGTGGTTACTTCCCTTTTGTCATCTTACGTATTTCCTGTGCGGCCTTAAATTTTGTAGTTTTTTTTTAAATTTTATTCTGTTTTGCTTTTTATAATCACTTTATGTTAATAATCCTATTTTTTTTGTTGCTGTGTCTATTCATGAGTTTGAGGTTTATTGTGGTTTTTTTTTTAATATATATTTTCCGGCTTTTGTTCTGTTCTGTGTGTATTTTAATTGAACTAACTTTTTTTTTACTTATTTTTTTACTGTTTTACAATTAGCTGATCCTTTTCATATTTATACCTTTTTTTTAGGGATCGTATACCGGAAGTCATGGGGGTAGTTTTAGCGCTTGCTTCTTTCTGGCGGGTCTGCTTTAGATTTTGCCTTGGGGTCTTGGGGTGGGGGGTGGTGGGAGGGGCTTCACGTTTTAGTTTGTTTCTCTTTGGGCTATATACATTATTGAAGTACTGGTTGCGTCCTTTTCCCCGGTATCTTTTGTATGTTCTGTTTCCTCTCCGGGTTTGTGGGTCGCGCCTATTGTCAATCCTCCTTGTTGTGGGTTGACTTTAGGATTTATGGAGTCTATTATTAATTTTGTCTCCTGGAATACTAATGGTCTTAATCATCCTATTAAAAGGAAAAAAGTTTTTAAAGTGTTCCGGAGACTTAAAGCACAAATTTTATTTTTACAAGAGACCCATGTACGGAGGGGGGACAGACTACGTTTTTTCAAATTCTGGAAGGGCAACAATTTCATTCGAACTCCAATGCTAAGATTCGAGGCGTCTCTATTTTTATAGATTCCTCAGTTACTTTTATACAACAGGATATTATCTCTGATCCGAATGGTAGATTTTTATTGGTTAGTGGTTTACTATTTAATAAAAAAGTAGTTTTGGTTAATGTTTATGCTCCTAATATGGATTGTCCGGAATTTTATAAATCATTGTTTGATCAGTTTCCGAATTTGAACGAGTTTTCATTGATTTGGGACGGAGATCTTAATACCTGTTTATCTCCAGCTTTGGACCGTTCGGCTCCTTTACGGACTTTACCTAATAAATCTGCAAATTTGATTAATTTTTTCCTTTCTGATTCTGGGTCGACGGACATTTGGCGTTTTCTGCATCCTCAGGAAAAAGATTTTTCCTTCTTTTCACATGTTCATCATTCCTATTCAAGAATTGATTATTTTTTCATTGATTCTCGTCTCATTCCTTCAGTGATTAAATGTGATTATGATTCTATAACCATTTCGGATCATGCTCCACTTAAGCTTTCTATTAAAATTATGGCCAATATACCAAACAATAGACAATGGCGTTTTAATTCGCTGTTGCTTCAGGACTCGGACTTTGTTAATTTTATGAATGAACAGATTGAGCTTTTTTTTACAATTAACCATACAGAAGATATTTCGGTTAACACTCTTTGGGACACTTTTAAAGCCTATATTCGGGGTCAGATTATTTCGGATTCCGTTGCTTTGAGGAAGAAACAGAAGCAGGAGGAGATGGCAATTGTGGACAAGATTAAAGAAATTGATAAGAAATATGTTATGGCTCCTTCTGAGGAGCTATACAAACAAAGAACTGAACTTCAAATGGAACACAGTTTACTACTCTCATCCTCGATTGTAAACCAATTAAAGAAAACAAGAAGTGATTTTTATGTTCACAGTGATAAAATTGGCAAGCTGCTGGCTAATCAATTGAAATCTAATTATGTTAAATCTCAAATCAATCAGATTTATAACCAAAATGATCGATTGATATTGGATCATGTGGGAATTAATCAAACCTTTTGTGATTTTTATTCTTCTTTATATCAATCAGAGTCTCCTCGAGATTCTAAATATATGAATGATTTTTTAGATAAGTTAGACTTCCCTCAGATTTCACAGGATATGTCTTCTTTATTAGATACTTCCATTACAATGGATGAGATTAAGAATGTTATTTTTTCTATGAATCTGGGGAAAGCTCCTGGCCCTGATGGGTTTACCGTTGAATTTTATAAATGTTTTGCTTCTTTATTGATTCCTTGGCTCTATAAGGTTTTTGAGGCTTCTTTGAAACTTGGTAAACTTCCGGAATCTTTTAATAGAGCATCAATTTCTTTAATACTAAAGAAGGATAAAGACCCTGCTCAATGTGCATCTTATAGACCAATATCTTTATTAAATGTTGATTCTAAAGTTTTTTCTAAGTTATTAGCAAATAGACTAGAAAAAGTACTTCCTTCTATTATTTCGGAAGACCAAACGGGTTTTATTAAAGGTCGTTACTCTTTTTATAATATTCGTACATTGTTAAATATCGTTTATACTCCCTCACAAAATGTTCCTGAGTGTGTTATTTCTTTAGATGCCGAGAAAGCTTTTGATAGAGTAGAATGGCCTTATTTATTTAGGGTGCTTGAAATGTTTAATTTTAGCTTGAAATTTATATCCTGGATTAAACTGTTATATCACTCCCCTGTAGCCTCGGTTCGTACTAACTCTTTAAACTCACCTTTTTTTCCTCTCTTTCGTGGTACTCGACAAGGCTGTCCTCTTAGTCCCCTATTATTTGATATTGCATTAGAACGTCTTGCAATTGCTATTCGAGAATCTTCAAATATTACTGGGATAACTCGGGGATTAAAGTCCCATAAATTATCACTCTATGCTGATGATTTACTTTTATATATTTCTAATCCTGAGAGATCCATTCCTGCTGTTTTAGAGTTATTAGCACAATTTGGTCTTTTCTCAGGTTATAAATTAAATCTTAGTAAGAGTGAACTTTTTCCGATTAATAAACATCTTCCCTTATATTATAAATTTCCATTTAAATTGATTAATAATTACTTTTCATATCTTGGGATTAAAATTACTTGTAAACATAAAGATTTATTTAAGACTAACTTTTTACCATTAATAGACCATATTACTCAACTTTCATCTAAATGGTTTCCCTTATATTTAACTTTGATTGGTCGTATTAATGCAGTTAAGATCTTTTTTTTGCCAAAATTTTTATATGTGTTTCAGGCATTACCAATTTTCGTTCCTAAATCTTTTTTTGATAAAGTTGACTCTAAAATTTCTTCATTTATTTGGCAGAATAAGAATCCGAGACTGGGTAAAATACATTTACAGAAAGCTAAGAGAGATGGAGGTTTAGCATTACCTAACTTTAGATTTTATTATTGGGCTATTAATATTCGACATATGAAATTTTGGTTACTTGACCGGGACATACTATCTATTCCTAAATGGGTAGCATTGGAATTACAATCTGTTCAGGGTTATACACTTGGTTCTATTTTAGGTTCCCCTCTTCCTTTTGATTCGAAACGCCTTAAGCAGGTCTCTAACCCGATAGTTAAATATGCTTTGCGCATTTGGTTTCAATTCAGAAAATTTTTTGATCTTAATCAATTCGGGTTAGCGATTCCTATTTTAGGTAACATATTTTTTCCTCCCTCTTTTACGGATCGCGCTTTTCAAACTTGGAAGACTAAGGGTATTTTACGGTTTTTGGATTTATTTTTAGATGGTTCCCTTATGTCTTTTGAACAATTATCTAATAAATATAACTTATCAAGAATACATTTTTTTAGATATTTACAAGTTAGAAATTTCCTAAGTACTATACTTTCTTCCTTTCCAATGCTTCCTCCTATATATATTTTAGATTCGATAATTAACCTTAATCCATGTCAGAAAGGTGCATCGGCTATGATTTATAATATTATTATGAAACTTAGGAAAGCTCCATTTGATAAGATTAGGGTAGATTGGGAACAGGAATTGGGGCTTACCATTTCTGTGGATGATTGGGGGCAGATTTTACAATTAGTTAATACTTCCTCTATTTGTGCTAAACATTCCCTAATTCAATTTAAAGTGGTTCATAGAGCACATATGTCCAAAGATAAGTTAGCGCGTTTTTACTCGCATATTAATCCTTTCTGTGATAGATGTTCGGGGCAGATAGCCTCTTTAACTCATATGTTTTGGTCTTGCCCTACTTTGGAAACTTTTTGGAGAGATATTTTCAATATTATTTCTAAGGTATTAAATATAGATATCTCTCCTCACCCTATTACTGCTATCTTTGGACTACCTAAAATTTCTAGTAATCTTTCCCCTTCAGCCCGTAGAATGATTGCATTTCTTACTTTAATGGCGAAAAGATGTATTTTACAACATTGGAAAGAGCTTAATGCTCCAACTACCTTTTTTTGGTTTTCTCAGACGATTTTATGTTTGAATTTGGAGAAAATTAGAAGTAACCTTTATGATTCTTCATTTAAATTTGAACAGATTTGGGGACCTTTTATTCGATATTTTCATTTAATGTAATATTTACCCTTCTTGTTTTTTTTCACTGTTTTAATGGAGGTCGGGATTGAGGACGTGATTTTAAGTTTAACTCTGTTTGGTTTCAAGTTAGCCCATTGCTTTGCCTTGCTTTTAGTTAGCTGCACGGTGGGTTTTTTTTTTGGGGTTTTTTTTTCTTTTTTTTCCATTGATATATATAAAATTTAGTATACTATTATGTTATCTTGGTTTCTTATGCTTAAATTACATTGTTTGTAGTATTTTCTTTTTGGTATTGTTATCTTTTGGAATTTTATTATACTTTAACATTGTATTAATGTTTATATGGCTTACCTTTTTTGTATACTTACTCAATAAAAAGATTTAAAAAGAAAGAAAGAAATTTATAGATAGTATTTGAGCTATGCCTAGCCACGCGGTCACGGGTATATTAGAGAGTAGAGCGGTGGGCTAAGCACACACCCCTGAGGTGCAGCAGTGTTGATCATCAGTGAGGAGGAGATGTTATCACCAATCCGCATAGATTGTGGTCTTCTGGTTAGGAAGTCGAGGATCCAGTTGCAGAGGGAGGTACAGAGGCCCAGGTTCTGCAACTTCTAAATCAGGATTGTAGGAAAGATATTAAATGCTGAGCAATACTCAATCAACAGCATCCTGGCGAAGGTGTTTGTGTTGTCCAGGTGGTCTAAAGCCGTGTGGAGAGCCATTGATATTACGTCTGCTGTTGACCTAGTGTGGCGATAGGCAAATTGCAATTGGTCAGGTCCTTGCTGAGACAGGAGTTCAGTCTAGTCATGACCAACCTCTCAAAGCATTTCATCACTGTCGACACGAGTGCTACTGGGTGATGGTCTTTAAGGCAGCCCACATTTTTCTTCTTAGGCACTGGTATAATTGTTGCCTTTTTGAAGCAAGTGGGAACTCCTACCCGTAGCAGTGAGAGGTTGAAAAAGTCCTTGAATACTCCAGCTCGTTGGTTGGCACAGGTTTTCAGAGCCTTACTAGGTACTCCAGGGGTCCCAGCCTTTTTCATACCGTGGACCCGTTTAATATTGACAATATTCTTGCGGACCGGCCGACAGGGCGGGGGGGGGGGGTTCAAGTTCAACAGTGCGTGACAGGGAATGAGGAAAGGTGCAGCTGACTCATCGTTTCATATTGCCAAATCATATCATTTCCTCACAGCCTGGTGGTTGGGCACCACTGAGGTACTCCATCGGGACCTTCTGCAATGGTGGAAAGAGTGTCATGGTTTAGGGCTGCTTTGTTGCCTAATGGTCTGGGTAGCTTGCAATCGTTGAGGGAACAATGAATTCCGAATTTTAATGACATTTTACAGGAGTATATCAGGGTAGTAGTCGTCCATCATCTGAAGCTTAATAGAAGTTGGATGATGGAGCAAAATACTGATCCAAAAGCCAAGTAAATCCAGAACAGAGTGGTTTAAAGAAAAAAAAAATCATTTTTTGGAATAGCCAAGTCAGAGTCCACACCTTAACTCAATTGCAATGCCATATCATGACGTGAAAAGGACTATTTGTGCAAGTTATCCCAGAAATATTGATGAACTGAAACCGTTGTGTATGGAGGAATAGTCTAAAATTCCTCCTCACTGTTCTGGAAGTTTGATCAGCAGCTACAGGAAACATTTGGTGGAGGTTATTGCTGCTAAAGGAAGTTCTGCCTGTTATTAAATACAAGCGCTCGTGTACTTACTCCAGCCTGGAATGTGAATGATTAAACTGTGTGTTCAGTAAAGACATGAAAAGTGCAATTGTTTGTGTTATTAATTTAGGCAGATTGTGTTTGTCTATTATTGTGACAGATGAAGATCAGACCACATTTTGAGTAATTAATGCAGAAAGTCAGGTAATTACAAAGGGTTCACCAACTTTTTCTCACAACTGTAGTAGCCACTTTATTAGGTACACCTTGTACACCAGCTTGTTATTGCAAATATCTAATCAGCCAATCATAGGTAGCAACTCCCTGCATAAAAGCATGCAGGTGTGGTGAAGAGGTTCAGTTGATGTTCAGACCAAACATCGGAACGGGGAAAAAAAGAGACTTTGACTGTGGAATGATTGTTGACACCATAGAGGTGTGGTTTAGATATCTCAATCTGCTGATCTCCTGGATTTTTCACGCACAGCAGTCTCAGGAGTTTGTTGTGAACGTGCAAAAAACAAATCCAGTGAATGGCAGTACTGTGGGTGAAAACGCCTTGTTCGAGAGAGGTCAGAGGACAATGGTTCAAGCTGACAGGCAGGTGACAGTAACTCAGATAACCACGTGATATTACAGTGTACAGACGAGCATCTTCGAATGCACAACACATTGAACCTTGAAGTGGGTGGGATACAACTGAAGACCACGGACATACAGAAATACACTCAGTGGCTACTGTATTAGGTACAGATGATATCTAATAAAGTGGCCACTGAGTATATGTACCTGCATATATAGGCCTCCAGGTGTCGAGAATATTCTTCAGATATTCTCTTTTTCCTCTCCTGTCAGGTAGAAGACACAAAATCCAGAAAGCACATACCACCAGGCTTGACAGTTTCTATCCCACTATTCTAAGGCTATTGAGTTGTTGCTTAGTATAAGATTGTGACTTTGCACCTTATTGAACTGCACTTTACTTTCTCTATAACTGTAACACTATTCTTCATCCTGTTATTGTTTTACTTTGTTCTACCGGAATGCACTGATGTTAGGAATTGAGCTGTATGCGTGGTGTGTAAGACATATTTTTCACTGTACCTCAGTACATGTGACAATAATAAACGAATTTACTGATTTATAGAGTTGTAGGGATATACAGCAACTATATGCCTGCACGCCTTGGTCCCTCTGTTCCACAGTTCTGCCACTTACTATGTAGTTCCTGACCTATTTTGTCTTGTCAAAATTAAACACCTCGCATTTATCTGAATTAAACATCAGATACCATTCCTTGGCCTATTACATAGTTGGAATTGGAATTGATTTATTATTGTTACACATACTGAGATACGGTGAAAAGATCATCTTGCTGATCAAATCATTACATAGTGCATTGAGGTAGAACAAGGTACAACAATAACACAATGCAAAATAATGTGTTACTCCTACAAAGAAGATGCAGTGCAGATAACAGTAAGGTGCAAGATCACAACGAGGTAGATAGTGAGGTCAAGACAAGATCTTAACATACAAGGTTATATTTCAGTTGTATTATAGCAGTGGGTTAGCTGTCCTTGTGCATGGTGGTACATGTTTTCAAACTTTCTGCCTAAAGTGGGTAGGTTCTTTGATCAAGATCCTGTTTATAATTCATAAATCTTCGGTCATTAGTTGATAAAGGAATGGCATTACTGGCACAGATAAGATGAAATTGTTGTACAGTTTAATTTGGGCAGTTGCAATAGCATTTTCCATGGAGACACTTCTAAAGTTGTTTAAGGTCCATAAATTCTCTACATCCTGAGAAATTCAGTTGATTGTGTGTCTGATTAGATTTGGATTAATTTCTTTCTTTTTAAATCTTTTTATTGAATAAGTATACAAAAAGGTAAGCCATATAAACATTAATACAATGTTAAAATATAATAAAATTACAGAAGGTATCAATACCAAAAAAAATACTACAAACAATGTAATTTAAACATAAGAAACCAAGATAACATAATAGTATACTAAATTTTATATATATATCAATAGAAAAAAAGAAAAAAAAAACCCCCAAAAAAAACCCACCGTGCAACTAACTAAAAGCAAAGCAAAGCAATGGGCTAACTTGAAACCAAACAGAGTTAAACTTAAAATCACGTCCTCAATCCCGACCTCCATTAAAAACAGTGAAAAAAAAACAAGAAGGGTATATATTACATTAAATGAAAATATCGAATAAAAGATCCCCAAATCTGTTCAAATTTAAATGAAGAATCATAAAGGTTACTTCTAATTTTCTCCAGATTCAAACATAATATCGTCTGAGAGAACCAAAAAAAGGTAGTTGGAGCATTAAGCTCTTTCCAATGTTGTAAAATACATCTTTTCGCCATTAAAGTAAGAAATGCAATCATTCTACGGGCTGAAGGGGAAAGATTACTAGAAGTTTTAGGTAGTCCAAAGATAGCAGTAATAGGGTGAGGAGAGATATCTATATTTAATACCTTAGAAATAATATTAAAAATGTCTCTCCAAAAAGTTTTCAAAGTAGGGCAAGACCAAAACATATGAGTTAAAGAGGCTATCTGCCCCGAACATCTATCACAAAAAGGATTAATATGCAAGTAAAAACGCGCTAACTTATCTTTGGACATATGTGCTCTATGAACAACTTTAAATTGAATTAGGGAATGTTTAGCACAAATAGAGGAAGTATTAACTAATTGTAAAATCTGCCCCCAATCATCCACAGAAATGGTAAGCCCCAATTCCTGTTCCCAATCTACCCTAATCTTATCAAATGGAGCTTTCCTAAGTTTCATAATAATATTATAAATCATAGCCGATGCACCTTTCTGACATGGATTAAGGTTAATTATCGAATCTAAAATATATGTAGGAGGAAGCATTGGAAAGGAAGAAAGTATAGTACTTAGGAAATTTCTAACTTGTAAATATCTAAAAAAAATGTATTCTTGATAAGTTATATTTACTAGATAATTGTTCAAAAGACATAAGGGAACCATCTAAAAATAAATCCAAAAACCGTAAAATACCCTTAGTCTTCCAAGTTTGAAAAGCGCGATCCGTAAAAGAGGGAGGAAAAAATATGTTACCTAAAATAGGAATCGCTAACCCGAATTGATTAAGATCAAAAAATTTTCTGAATTGAAACCAAATACGCAAAGCATATTTAACTATCGGGTTAGACACCTGCTTAAGGCGTTTCGAATCAAAAGGGAGAGAGGAACCTAAAATAGAGCCAAGTGTATAGCCCTGAACAGATTGTAGTTCCAATGCTACCCATTTAGGAATAGATAGTATATCCTGGTCAAGTAACCAAAATTTCATATGTCGAATATTAATTGCCCAATAATAGAATCTAAAGTTAGGTAATGCTAAACCTCCATCTCTCTTAGCTTTCTGTAAATGTATTTTACCCAGTCTCGGATTTTTATTCTGCCAAATAAATGAAGAAATTTTAGAGTCAACTTTATCAAAGAAAGATTTTGGAACAAAAATTGGTAATGCCTGAAACACATATAAAAATTTTGGCAAAAAAAACATCTTAACTGCATTAATACGACCAATCAAAGTTAAATATAAAGGAAACCATTTAGATGAAAGTTGAGTAATATGGTCTATTAATGGTAAAAAGTTAATCTTAAATAAATCTTTATATTTACAAGTAATTTTAATCCCAAGATAAGAAAAATAGTTATCAATCAATTTAAATGGAAATTTATAATATAAGGGAAGATGTTTATTAATCGGAAAGAGTTCACTCTTACTAAGATTTAATTTATAACCTGAAAAAAACCAAATTGTGCTAATAACTCTAAAACAGCAGGAATGGATTTCTCAGGATTAGAAATATATAAAAGTAAATCATCAGCATAGAGTGATAATTTATGGGACTTTAATCCCCGAGTTATCCCAGTAATATTTAAAGATTCTCGAATGGCAATTGCAAGAGGTTCTATTGCAATATCAAATAATAGGGGACTAAGAGGACAGCCTTGTCGAGTACCTCGAAAAAGAGGAAAAAAAGGTGAGTTTAAAGAGTTAGTACGGACCGAGGCTACAGGGGAATGATATAACAGTTTAATCCAGGATATAAATTTCAAGCTAAAATTAAACATTTCAAGCACCTTAAATAAATAAGGCCATTCTACTCTATCAAAAGCTTTTTCGGCGTCTAAAGAAATAACACACTCAGGAACATTTTGTGAGGGAGTATAAACGATATTTAACAATGTACGAATATTATAAAAAGAGTAACGACCTTTAATAAAACCCGTTTGGTCTTCCGAAATAATAGAAGGAAGTACTTTTTCTATTCTATTTGCTAATAACTTAGAAAAAACTTTAGAATCAACATTTAATAGAGATATTGGTCTATAAGATGCACATTGAGCAGGGTCTTTATCCTTCTTTAGTATTAAAGAAATTGACGCTCTATTAAAAGATTCAGGAAGTTTACCAAGTTTCAGAGAAGCCTCAAAAACCCTACAGAGCCAAGGGATCAATAAAGAAGCAAAACATTTATAAAATTCAACGGTTAAACCCATCCGGGCCAGGAGCTTTCCCCAAATTCATAGAAAGAATAACATTCTTAATCTCATCCATAGTAATGGAAGTATCTAATATAGAAGACATATCCTGTGAAATCTGAGGGAAGTCTAAATTATCTAAAAAATCATTCATATATTTAGAATCTCAAGGAGACTCTGATTGATATAAAGAAGAATAAAAATCACAAAAGGTTTGATTAATCCCCACATGATCCAGTATCAATCGATCATTTTGGTTATAAATCTGATTGATTTGAGATTTAACATAATTAGATTTCAATTGATTAGCCAGCAGCTTGCCAATTTTGTCACTGTGAACATAAAATTCACTTCTTGTTTTCTTTAATTGGTTTACAATCGAGGACGAGAGTAGTAAACTGTGTTCCATTTGAAGTTCAGTTCTTTGTTTGTATAGCTCCTCAGAAGGAGCCATAACATATTTCTTATCAATTTCTTTAATCTTGTCCACAATTACCATCTCCTCCTGCTTCTGCTTCTTCCTCAAAGCAGCAGAATACGAGATAATCTGACCACGAATATAGGCTTTAAAAGTGTCCCAAAGAGTGTTAACCGAAATATCCTCTGTATGATTAATTGTAAAAAAAAGCTCAATCTGTTCATTCATAAAGTTAACAAAGTCCGAGTCCTGAAGCAACAGCGAATTGAAACGCCATTGTCTATTATTTTGTATATTGGCCATAATTTTAATAGAAAGCTTAAGTGGAGCATGATCCGAAATGGTTATAGAATCATAATCACATTTAATCACTGAAGGAATAAGACGAGAATCAATAAAAAAATAATCAATTCTTGAATAGGAATGATGAACATGTGAAAAGAAAGAAAAATCTTTTTCCTGAGGATGCAGAAAACGCCAAATGTCCGTCGACCCAGAATCAGAAAGGAAAGAGTTAATCAAAGTTGCAGATTTATTAGGTAAGGTCCGTAAAGGAGCCGAACGGTCCAAAGCTGGAGACAAACAGGTATTAAGATCTCCGCCCCAGATCAATGAAAACTCATTCAAATTCGGAAACTGATTAAATAATAATTTATAAAATTCCGGACAATCCATATTAGGAGCATAAACATTAACCAAAACTACTTTTTTATTAAATAGTAAACCACTAACCAATAAAAATCTACCATTCGGATCAGAAAAAATATCCTGTTGTATAAAAGTAACTGAGGAATCTATAAAAATAGAGACGCCTCGAATCTTAGCATTGGAGTTCGAATGAAATTGTTGCTCCTTCCAGAATTTAAAAAAACGTAGTCTGTCCCCCCTCCGTACATGGGTCTCTTGTAAAAATAAAATTTGTGCTTTAAGTCTCCGGAACACTTTAAAAACTTTTTTCCTTTTAATAGGATGATTAAGACCGTTAGTATTCCAGGAGACAAAATTAATAATAGACTCCATAAATCCTAAAGTCAACCCACAGCGAGGAGGATTGACGATAGGCTCGACCCACGAACCCGGAGAGGAAACAGAACATACAAATGATACCGGGAAAAAGGACGCAACCAGTACTTCAATAATGTATATAGCCCAAAGAGAAAAAAACTAAAACATGAAGCCCCTCCCACCACCCCCCACCCCAAGACCCCAAGGCAAAATCTAAAGCAGACCCGCCCGAAAGAAGCAAGCGCTAAAACTACCCCCATGACTTCCGGTATACGCTCCCTAAAAAAAAGGTATAAATATGAAAAAGATCAGCTAATTGTAAAACAGTAAAAAAGTAAAAAAAAAGGTAACTCAATTAAAATACACACACAACAGAACAAAAGCCAGAAAATATATATTAAAAAAAACCACAATAAACCCCAAACCCATGAATAAACAAAACAACAACAAGAAAAAATAAGATTATTAACATAAACTAGTTATAAAAAGCAAAACAAAATAAAATTTAAAAAAAACTACAAAATTTAAGGCCACACAGGAAATACGTAAAATGACAATAAGGAAGTAACCACCCAGAATCCCCTGGGAAAAGAAAGAAATGACGCAGTTAAAAAGAAAGTTTAGCAACCATATTAAGAAATCAAAAATAAACTTTTCTGCCCAAATAGGGCACGAAAAAGTTAAAACCAACCAATTCACAGCCTCCGATCAACGGAGATAGTTAAAAAAATAACAATTAAGATGTTGAAGGTGAAAATTGATCCAGATAACTCTGGGCATCCGATGGAGAATCAAAAAAACGAAGGGCTCCATCTAACATGCGAATCCTTAGACGTGCAGGGTACAGCAGCGCTGGTCTTAAATCCATCTTATAGAATTCCGACATCACAGATCTGTAGCGAACCCGTTGGTCCCAGATTGGTTTGCTGAAATCTTCCACGAATCGGAACTTAAGATCCGAAAAATCAATGAAACCTTTAGATCGAGCGAATCGAAACAGTCTCTCCTTGTCTTGAAAGTAATGAAAACGTAAGATAACATGTCTAGGTCTATCTGACCTAGACGAGTATGATGGGACTCTGTGAACACGATCCAGTAGCAGTGGTTGGTCAGGAAATACAGTAGAGAATGCATCTTTTAAAAGTTGAGAAAAATACTTCATGGGGTTGTTAGATTCAACAGCTTCACGCACCCCAATCATTTGTAAATTCTGCCGCCGCATTCTAGATTCTAAGTCAGAGTTTTTAAAAGTCAGAAAGTCAAGTTTCTTCTTCATTACATTAATTGTTTCTTCGATTTTCCCCATCTTAAGCTCACTTTGTTGCGTGGATTTTTGAAGATCAGATATAGCCGACTGATGTTCCGCAATAGATGTTTGCATCTTATCGGTTGAATCGGCAATTTTCTGGAGATTAATTGAGATTTCCGTATGAATCAGGTCCTTAACAGAGACTGCTATTTCCGTACGAATCATCTCCATAACAGAGGTTGAAATTTCCCTCTGAATTAACTCCGATATAGCTTTCAAAGTCACCGGTGATTCAGTCGGAGGAAAATCCATGCCTTTCAGTTTAACCGGAGGTTTACCATCCTTGCCGTTTTTCCCGTTCTTAGACATAGCAGATCTAAGATGCATCCAGTTATCGGAGAGTTCAATTTAATTCAAAGTATTGTAAGAGTTGATACCTTAATGGTTAATTAAAGTATAGCTGATCATAGAAAAAAAACTCAGAGGTAATGGAGCGAGTCAAGAACGCGACTTCCCTCCATGAGCGCTACCGGAAGTCCGCTTTGGATTAATTTAAGAGACTTTATTGGGTTAAAAAGGGTAGTTGATCTTATTTTGATCACAGTGAAGCATTTCAGCTGAATAATGAGTCATCTAAGTGTTAGAAGTTTAGCTGCAGAAGGTCCACTGTGATGTAGTGGTAGTTGGTTCGATCCCATTCACCAAGATTGGCCTAGTCCCAGATAGATATAATTCTCCACATTAATTCGTAAAGCTAAGATGTAGTTTTGGATTAAAAAAGAGGTATCTGTAGTTTAAAAAAAACAGCATTCAGATAAGAGCTTGGTTTCATCAAGCTCACTGACTTGTAATGTTCTCAGATGTTGCCTGATCTGAGCATTTTCCAGCATCTGCTGCTTTTATTTCTTTTCAACATAATGTGTTGGCTAACAACAGGGCACTTTAACAATGCTTATTCCTTCATGTGATCCATTTTCTCAGTATACTCCACTTTATTTCACATTCCATTTCATTGTTTCATCCCTTTTTTAAAAAAAGTTGTTATGAATTCTGTTGCAAAAAAAATTCCATGTCTATAGCCATCATTTGCAATTTTTTGCCATTATATTGCTATTGTCACATTAACTACCAGATGTAATACACATTACTTATTGTAGAACTCAAACCAGTACAATATAGGAGCAGGCTATTCTGCCTATGATCTTTGTACTGACCAGAGCAATTCAGGCTAATGGTGATAGGGAATACAATAGATAGGAACTTCTGTGGATATGAAAGAGATTCCTGGATGTATGTTGCCTCTTCGATGAACAGGCAGACAGGAGCGATGGTCATCTGGCATTAAAAGGTTATGGATAAAAGAGGAAATATGCGCCTGGAATCGGAGGAAGTAGGGGATTTGCATTCACCGGTGAGGTGGTAAAACAAGCTGATATGCTGGAGCATGTCGCCATTAAAGGGGATGTGTTGGAACTTTTGAAAAAGTGGATATACTGGGGCCATGGGGCCACATGGATATATTCCAGTTTACTATGGAGAGAATGGGAAGAGATTGCTGCACCTTGGTGATGATCTTCACTGACCACAGGAGTACTGCCAGATGATTGGAGGGTGGCAAATGTCCTTCATTTGTTCAAGAAAGGATGTAAGAATAACCCTGGGAATTATAGACTAGTGAGTCTTCAGTGCTGGGCAAATTATTAGAGAATTTTTAGAGACAGGATTTGCAAGCGTTTGGGGAAGCATGTGAAGAGCAGGTCATGCCCCATGAGCCTGATTTTAATTATTTGAGTATTTGAGAATGTGACAACACGCATTAATGAAGGTAGAGCAGTGTTAGAGCTTGTGGACTGGTGTAAATACAATACCTGAGTCTCAGTGTGGACAAGACTAATGAGATGATTGTGAACTTCAGGAAGGTGCAGGCTGACCATTCCCTATAATGGCCAATGGTGGCTTCTCCATGCACTGTCAGGAGCACCAATTTTCTAGGCATGCATATTACTGATCTCACCACTCTCTACCGGAGCATCATAGAGAGTATTCTAACCAGCTACATCACCATCCCATATGGGAATTGCAATACATCAGATCACAGGACCCTGCACCTGATAGTGAGGACCGCTGACAATATCATTATCTTGCCTTTCTGGTGTAGACATACAGTGTGCTAGAAAGTTTGTGGACCCTTTAGAATTTTCTCTGTTTCTGAATAAATATGATCTAAAATGTGATCTTATCTTCACGCAAGTCCTAAAACTAGATAAAGAGAACAGAATTAAATAAATAACACAAAAACATTATGCTTTGGCAGAAGGAGCTTAGCTGCTTGTTGAAGTGGTCTCCCAATCTATGTCAGGTCTCACAAGAGGTGTAGCGGCAGGTGTGGCACTGATGTAGGTGAGCACAAGAAGAATCCTATCACTGGTGTGGGGGCAGGAGGATGGGGAGAGGGCAGGCAGACCTGCGCAAAGTAGAAGAGATGTAGGTGAGGGCAGCGTTGATGGTGGAGGAAGGGACGCTCCTTTATTTGAAGGAGGACGTCATTTCCTTAGTTAATGTGGTGTCTCTTTTCATAGATGCTGTCTGATATGAGTATTTCAAGCATTTTGGTTTTGAATTCCAGCATATACACTGTTATAATTTTTGTTTACTGTGATGGAAACAAATCTGGAAGCAAGATTTTATTTGATGAAGCAGTACTATTCAACATTGCTACAGGATTCCCTAATTCAGTTTTTCCTGGATAATGGGAATAGGAGTCGATTGTCAAAAGCAAAAATGCTATAAATGTGAAAGAGATAGGAGAAATGCTGGGAATACTCAGCAGTGTTCTTGCAGGTATTTGCAGAAAAATAATGAAATACAATAGAAACTCTGCATAACAAAGACAATCAACTGATGTGTGAAAGAAGACCATTTATAAAAGATAAATAATACTGAGAACTGAGTTGCAGTGCTCTTGAGAGCAAGTCTATAGATTGCGGAGTCAGTTCAGTGTTGAGGTGAGTGAAGTTATCCACACTGGTTCAGGAGCCTGTTGGTTTTAGGGTAATAACTGTTCCTGAATATGGTCATATGTTAACTAAGGCTCATGTCTCTTTCTGGCTATCCATCCCATAGGATGGTGATAGTTCCTTTCGTCAGTTAGTGGGGAACCCCACCCCGCGACTGGGCCTGTATACTCTGGAATTTAGAAGGCTGAGAGGGGATCTTATTGAAACATATAAGATTATTAAGGGATTGGACACGCTGCAGGCAGGAAGCATGTTCCCGCTGATGGGTGAGTCCAGAACCAGAGGCCACAGTTTCAGAATTAGGGGTAGGCCATTTAGAACGGAGTTGAGGGAAAACTTTTTCACCCAGAGAGTGGTGGTTATATGGAATGCTCTGCCCCAGAAGGCTGTGGAGGCCAAGTCTCTGGATGCTTTCAAAAAAGAGCTTTTAAAGATAGTGGAATCAAAGGTTATGGGGATAGGGCAGGAAATAGATACTGATGGTGGATGATCAGTCATGATCACAGTGAATGGCAGTGCTGGCTCGAAGAGCCGAATGGCCTACTCCTGCACCTATTGTCTATTGTCTCAGAAAGGAGCAGCATGTGCGTGAATGGATTTTAGGTGAGTAGAGGGTTGCACAGGTCCAGACCCACCCTCTCGACATCCCCTCCCGGATCCAGCGGCATGTACCACCTGTCTGATGGTAGGAGTAAGAAGAATGCATGGCCTAGATGTCCTTAATGATGGATGCTGTATTCTTGTGGCAGAGTTCCTTGTAAATGTGTTCTATGATGGGAGGGCTTTGCTTATAGTGGACTGTGTTGTATCCAATACTTTTTGTAGACTTATCCATTCTGGCATTGATGTTTCCATACCAGGCTGTGATGTCACCAGTCATGATACTCTCCACTGTGCACTTTAGAGATGTTTGTCAAAGTTTTGGATGATATGCGAAACATATGCAAACTTATAAGAAAGTGTAAATATTGTCATGTCTTTTTTGTGACCCCGGACAGATCCTTTGATATGATAATACCCAGGAATTTAAATTTATTAACCATTTCCAAAGTAATGTTATGTTGAATACAATGTTCCCTTTATGAATGAATGAACTTTATGTTCTCTAATCACAATCTGAATGTGTTCTTTTGGATCACATTTCCAAGATAAATCTCAAGGTTGTATACTATATACAAACTTCGATAATAAATGAACTTTGAACTATTGAACTGTGGGTTGCATAATGCAGCTTGTTGTTTTTGTCTGAACATCTGAGGCATTGTGGCCACTGTAATGTGGTTTGTATTGCATGTGAGCCTCCACCACTAACCAAGTGGAGCCTCTCTGTGTAGAGTCAAGTGTCACAATTTGCAGGAGTTTGCACATGTTGGCATTTTATGATACAAATACTACAGGAAAGAAACAATCTGGCACTATTTTGGACTTTAGTGTAAGACTGGCAGAAATGTGTTCAATATTGGATGTACTCCTAATAATGCCCCAAAACATTTCACTCATTTTTTTGTTTACATGTTATGTTGGAGCATTAAAAAAAATTCCAGTGAACCAAGTGTGTTTAAAGGTATAGCGAGAAACAGAACCCCTGTATGTTTAAACAGAGTGTGAGAAATGAGCGAGGTGCAAACAGATTTAGGATTGACTCTACGTTATTTCCTGAGATCACTCTGATTTAGTTCAACAGCCCCCGAGATGTTTTTAAATTTAAAGGAAAAGGAATTTGCCCTTGAAAGGGATTTTGTAAGTGAAAGAAGGAAATCCTCAACTTATATTTTACCTTTCAATGTATGGTCCCGGAATGGCAAGCACTTTATAGCTAGTGTAAAGAAATATATCAGTTGTACCTGGTGTTTAAGTGAGCAAATATTTATCAAAACTGTAGTTCCATATTAAAAGGCAATGTTGTGTAAATTCATGTAAGGTCCCTAGTAAATAACATATTAGCATATTTGAAGGTAAATCACTGCATATTCTGAATTTAAGTCAAAAGCTACCAGGTACTTTGTAATAATGAAATTAATAGAATGGACTTGAACAAGAAACTACTTGAACAAGTGTATGTGTTTTTATTTTAAAGCAGCTTCCCTTTTTGTATGTTCACACAATGTTAAAGGATGTGTCTTTGTTAAACATTATCATGGGTGCATAAGAGAAGTAGTCATATTGTATTTCCTTTGCTTAGTAAGGAAATCAATAGAGAACTAGTTTCTTTTTATTCATAGCCATTAGAATTTTGTACTATAAGAACATCTTAGATGTTGCTGAATTTATTCAATCAATGAAATTACATGATTATAGACACAAACTTCAGAAGCATTTTCATCTAAAACACTTCCATGACCATCACCTCAGTCTTATACACAAATCAGCAAGAAAGTTGACCAAAATGATATATTTGCATAAAGCAATAAGAAAGCCCAATAAATGAAACAGAAACAATCCTAAGAATTGGGCATGGACTTGAAAGCTTCTTAAATGTGTTACCCCATTCAAAAATCATAACTTTTACAATTTACTCTTCTAACCTATCCCCACAAACCACTGATTTGTTTTAAAAAAAATATCTTGAATAGATTAACTGAACCGTGCCTCAAATGTAAGCCTGATTAGACATGGGAAGCTCCCAAAAGCAACAATGTATTGAAAGTCAACATTCCAACAGTAAGTGATGTTATTTCTGAATAACTCGTTTGGATTCATCTTGCACTTCATTACTGAATTAGGTTTTTTGCGTGCTGTTAACTGACTAATTTTAGAATATTGATTAGTCTTGCATATTCTGTAATTTGAGACAAATATCTATGGAGTTCCTACACTCTGGTTTAAGTAGGTGAAAGTTATGCTGCTTTACAAAGCAGTACTGGTAATTGGATAACTTTCAAACAGAGCAAACCAAGTAATAAAACCTATTCAACAATACACAAAATGTTGGAGGAACTCAGCAGGCCAGGCAGCATCTATGGGGGGGGGGCGGGGAGGAGAAGGAAAAAAAGTACTTTTCTTCCATAGGTGCTGCCTGGCCTGCTAGGTTCCCCCAGCATTTTGTTTGTGTGTGTGTGTTGCTCGGATTTTCAGCATCTGCAGATTTTCTTTGTAATTAAACCTATTATCATCTACCAATACAGGTCACAGTGGGTGAACATCTGGGGGACAGTGACCACCACTCCCTGGCCCATAACATTGTCATGGAAGAGGATAGTATCAGAGGGGACAGGAAAATTTTTAATTGGGGAGGGGCAAACAATGAGGCTATAAGGCTAGAACTTGCGGCTGTGAATTGGGATGATGTTTTTGCAGGGAAATGTACTATGGACATGTGGTCGATGTTTAGGGTTCTCTTGCAGGATGTTAGGGATAAATTTGTCCCGGTGAGGAAAATAACGAATGGTAGGGTGAAGGAACCATGGGTGACGAGTGAGGTGGAGAATCTAGTCAGGTGGAAGAAGACAGCATACATGAGGTTTAGGAAGCAAGGATCAGATGAGTCTATTGAGGAACATAGGGTAGCAAGAAAGGAGCTTAAGAAGGGGCTGAGGAGCAAGAAGGGGGTATGAGAAGGCCTTGACAAGTAGGGTAAAGGAAAACCCCAAGGCATTCTTCAATTATGTGAAGAACAAAAGGATGACAGCAGTGAAGATAGGATCGATTAGAGATAAAGGTGGGAAAATGTGCCTGGAGGCTGTGGAAGTGAGCGAGGTCCTCAATGAATACTTCTTCGGTATTCACCGATGAGAGGGAACTTGATGATGGTGAGGACAATATGAGTGAGGTTGATGTTCTGGAGCATGTTGATATTAAGGGAGGGGAGGTGTTGGAGTTGTTAAAAATATATTCTTACGGATAAGTCCCCGGGGCCTGACGGAATATTCCTTAGGCTGCTCCATGAGGCGAGGGAAGAGATTGCTGAGCCTCTGGCTAGGATCTTTATGTCCTCGTTGTCCACGGGAATGGTACCGGAAGATTGGAGGGAGGCGAATATTGTCCCCTTTTCAAAAAAGGTGGTAGGGATAGTCTGGGTAATTATAGACCAGTGAGCCTCACGTTTGTGGTGGGAAAGCTGTTGGAAAAGATTCTTAGAGATAGGATCTATGGGCATAGGATAGCATCATGGTCTGATCAGGGACAGTCAGCATGGCTTTGTGAAGGGCAGATCATGTCTAGCAAGCCTGATAGAGTTCTTTGAGGAGGTGACCAGGCATATAGATGAGGGTAGTGCAGTGGTTGTGATCTAAATGGATTTTAGTAAGGCATTTGACAAGGTTCCACACGGTAGGCTTATTCAGAAAGTCAAAAGGCATGGGATCCAGAGAAGTTTGGCCAGGTGGATTCAGAATTGGCTTGCCTGCAGAAAGCAGAGGGTCGTGGTGGAGGGAGTACATTCGGACTGGAGGGTTGTGACTAGTGGTCTCCCACAAGGATTGGTTCTGGAACCTCTACTTTTCGTGATTTGTATTAACGACCTGGATGTGGGGGTAGAAGGGTGGGTTGGCAAGTTTGCAGACGATACAAAGGTTGGTGGTGTTGTGGATAGTGTAGAGGATTGTCGAAGATTGCAGAGAGACATTGATAGGATATAGAAGTGGGCTGAGAAGTGGCAGATGGAGTTCAACCCGGAGAAGTGTGAGGTGGTACATCTTGGAAGGACAAACTCAAGGCAGAGTACAAAGTAAATGGCAGGATACGTGGTAGTATGGAGGAGCAGAGGGATCTGGGGGTACATGTCCACAGATCCCTGAAAATTGCCTCACAGGTAGATAGGGTAGTTAAGAAAGCTTGTGGAGTGTTAGCTTTCATAAGTCGAGGGATAGAGTTTAAGAGTCGTAGGGTAATGATACAGCTCTGTAAAACTCTGGTGAGGCCACACTAGGAGTACTGTGTCCATTTCTGGTCGCCTTATTATAGGAAGGATGTGGAAGCATTGGAAAAGGTACAGAGGAGATTTACCAGGATGCTGCTTGGATTAGAGAGTATGCATTATGATCAGAGATTAAGGGAGCTAGGGCTTTACTCTTTGGAGAGGAGGAGGATGAGAGGAGACGTGATAGAGGTATACAAGGTATTAAGAGGAATAGATAGAGTGGATAGCCAGCGTCTCTCCCCAGGGCACCGCTGCTCTGTACAAGAGGACATGGCTTTAAGGTAAGGGGTGGGAAGTTCAACGGGGATATTAGAGGAAAGTTTTTTACTCAGAGAGTGGTTGGTGTGTGGAATGCACTGCTTGAGTAAGTGGTGGAGGCAGATACACTAGTGAAATTTAAGAGTCTACTGGACAGGTATATGGAGGAATTTAAGGTGGGGGGTTATATGGGAGGCAGGGTTTAAGGGTTGGCGCAACATTGTGGGCTGAAGGGCCTGTACTGTGCTGTTCTGTTCTATAATGTCTGAAAATGTATGGAACAATAATGCCATTTTTATGCTTCTGTAATAGTTGCAGTGTCT
The DNA here is from genome assembly GCF_963921235.1 of Mobula hypostoma. Taxonomy (NCBI): domain Eukaryota; kingdom Metazoa; phylum Chordata; class Chondrichthyes; order Myliobatiformes; family Myliobatidae; genus Mobula; species Mobula hypostoma. The sequence continues at coordinate 84,906,215 of NC_086103.1, read as the reverse complement.
TTTCAGTACTAGCTTAAAAACTAAAGGAATCAAAGGTAAAAGGGAGAATGGATTGAAGCAGTAGGTCTTGCGCCATGTATCTATTGGACTAATTTAAGAATGCAACTCATAGAGCAACATGGATAATCTATTTCATGCAATGTACTTTAAGTCTTTGTAACTGTGGTTTATATGGGGAAAAACAAGGGTCAAAGAAGAAATTAAATAATTGTGTTGAAAAGAGTCAGTAATTGGAAGTGGGCAGTAATACTATGACTTGTGGATTTCTGTGGGGTTTCAGCCTATGCTCTTTGTTTTCATAAGTGAACTGGACCAAAATTCTGCTTGGTATTCTCAGAAAATTATTAAATGAACATCTACGTTATGTAATAGGAATTGGACCCAGTTCAATTGATAATCTAAGGGTCAATTGATGAAATGGAGGATTGTTTTCAGCAGGAAAAGAACATGATGAATATAATGTTGTGGTGGTTGGAAACCTACTTGGTGATCACTCTTTTAATCACTTCCTCCAGTTAAAGTAGAAAATCCATAAATTACACCCCATGAAATAATCTAACTGTGACATTGTGGGTTATGAGATGTACTATAAAGTCATTTTGCTGTTCGATTGTTGTGAAGTATTCAAGCTTTAATGTCATTAAGAATATTTGAAATAAGTTTAATCAGCACATCTAGTTTGCATTATGCTTTTGTTTTACTTTGATGCTTGAGATACAAGAGTAGTCTATTTGAAATTATTGTGTATATCCCATTAACTGCATAATAAATGGATCTATTAATCAGGATAGCATGTTAAGCTAATTACGTTAAAATGGGTATGCAAAGCAAGTTAGAAAATAGAATTCATCAAATTAGTTAAAGGCAAAGTTCTTTGAATATCCCACTAAATATGTTAACATATTAGCAGCAACTAATGAGCCTTGATTTGTATTGATGAATTTATAACAGGAATGTGCATTTTATAATATACTTTTTTATATTGATTAAGACACAAGCTGCAAAAACTATTGGCAGTGGGTATGCTGAGTTTATTTTTAAGATAAATAGATTCAATGAAAGAACGTAATTGGCCTTAATTTAAGTAAATAGGTTTGAAAAATGTGTCAATTGCTCAGTCTTTACTGTGTCTCGTTTGCAGTTAAGCAGTCAACAGGAGGAAGAGTGCAAACAACAAGAATTCTGCAGATGCTGGAAATTCAAGCAACACACATCAAAGTTGCTGGTGAATGCAGCAGGCCAGGCAGCATCTCTAGGAAGAGGTACAGACGACGTTTCAGGCCGAGACCCTTCGTCAGGACTAACGAAGTCCTGACGAAGGGTCTCGGCCTGAAACGTCGACTGTACCTCTTCCTAGAGATGCTGCCTGGCCTGCTGCGTTCACCAGCAACTTTGATGTGTGTTGCAGGAGGAAGAGTGCGATAGCTGAGCCCAACGTGGTGCTTAGGAATAGGCCGAACGATTCTCAGCCATTTTCAGCCTGATATACCAACCCCAACTGGTGATTGGCACTGACTAATTCCTGAGATCCACACCACCATAGATTAATTTAAGCAATAGAACTCTGAATAGAACAGGCATGGGCCTGATATTCTACCTGTGATTTTTTTTTAAAAAGCTGTTTCTTTATCAAACTGTTTGATAACAGTTACAGCATGGAACTTTGCTTGTAAACTGCAAAATTTTCCAGGCCTGCCTAAACGTACAAATCATAAATCATGTTAACCTGTTCACAGCCAAAAACTTGCTCTTGATCATTTGCAGTGTAGTGAAAGCTATCATTGGCAAGTGTCACATTGTGCTTAGCAGTAACTTCCTAATGTTCAGTTTGAGTTCAGTCTGAATCTCTTTGCTTCATATGTCATTACTTGTGGGGGAAAAACACTGACATCCGGAGAAGTGGAAAGGGTAGTTGTTGCTTTGACTAAGATTATCTTCAAGGAACTGTAGTACAATTGAAAGTAATTGTGAGTTTGTACAAGTTTTATATTAACTGATATTCAAAGGCTTACTGTTTTTATCCTGATAGACAGAAAAAGTATGGGATGTGATATCAAAGAAATCTCAGCAGAGTTGCAATGAATTACGTAACTTGCATGCATTATCCACTACTGACAATGGAGAAAGTGAATGAGGCTGATGAAAAGTATTCAAAAGCCTTTGTGACAATGCCTCAAATGCTCCATTATAGTTCCTGTTTAATTCTCATCCAGTCAGCAAATCAGTTCTATTAGAGGTGGCACCACAGTGTTTATAGATACCTACTTTCTTGATTTGAAAATAAATCATGATTTGTTAATGCTGGATCAAAATCTTAGACGAATTTTTTTGGAGTATTTTACCACTCAGTCTAGTGTCTCATAACATGCATTTATGACAAATTGCAACAAGGTTTGAGTATTCAGCATTGATCTTGACAAAGATATTAGTGACAAGATGGCACCAATGAACAACACTACCAATGGTGAGGTCTTGCCGACAGTTCATGAAACTAATTTCAAATATGATTCTACTACTAAGCTCTGCGTGATTGGAACCTGTGGATTACATTTTGGTGTGTTTTTGGACCAATCTAGTAATCTGGTGTTTTGCAGTCTTGGAGGGAGTTCAGTGAGGTTTGGAGCAGAGGATGCGGCCTGGAAATCTGGATGATCAACTCTGTTGCTACTCTGTTGGCATTGAGCAAGGTTGATGACGAGAGTGGACGATGGGTGGGTGTTTGGAGCTGTCTACTTGTGTTTGACTGGTCTTCCTTTTCCTCTTGATAGCTGCTGTCGGAGGAAAGTACAGGAGCCTTGGGTTCTGTGCTGCAAGGATTGATTGGCGAGGATATGGCCTTGATTTGGGGGACTTTGAGGTTAATGGTGCATGCATTTCTGGATTCTGGTTAAATTTTTTTGCTGCTTTTGATCGGGGTGATTGATACAGATTAGGACGCTTCACTGAAGAGTGGCTCTGGGTGCAGCCTGCAGTAGGCTAGCAGCATGACGCTGAACTGAATACAACTGGACTTTTGGTTTAATGTTTGATATTCTGTGTTGGCTCACTTTTTGCCATTTGTGCAATTTGTTCCTTTTTTGTACGTTGGATGTTTGATTTGTTAAACGGGTTCCATGGTTTTTCTTTGTTTTGTGGCTGTCTGCTGGAGTACGAATCTCAAAGTTGTATTCTGTGTTTCAAAGGTACATTTAATGTCGGAGAAATGTGTACAATATACATCCTGAAGTGCTTTTTCTTCACAGCCATCTATAAAAAGAGGAGTGCCCCAAAGAATGAATGACAGTTAAATGTTAGAACCCCAAAGCCCGCCAGCTCCCCCCACCACGTATTAGCAGCAGCAAAGCAACGATTCTCCCCTCCCCCAGCAGCAAAAAAAAAAGCATTGGCACTCCCCACCGAGCACTCAAGCTTGCAGCAAAACATCAATAAAGACAAACTTTGCAGTACCCCAAAGACTACTTGTTCATCCAGTAATTCAGCATACCACAGGCGATCTCTCTCTTTCCCTAATAAAGGAAAAAGAGTTGTCTCTGTTTCACAGCGAGAGGGGAGACATAACAAACAACTCGCTGATTTACAATGTTAAAAGTTCATTGCATCATATTTTTTGAGCTCTGTGCCCGAAGAACTTGGGTATCTGGGCACACAGCCAGCAGCCAGCTTGCTGCTTTCGGTCTTCCATCTCTCACGCCACACCGATTTCTTGCAGAGGCACTGACCTCGAGTCCGCCTGCTTCCAGAACCACAAAATCCTGAAACTCCGAAGGCGTGCTAATCTTCTAGGCCGTGTCCTTGGTATATCGAATACTGGTCAGTGGTGAGACCCGGACAGCAGGTCCCATTCCCGCAAAGAACTAAAGTCAGTGTGTCACTCCAGCTCAGGGTCTTCAAAAACAAACCCTGAAAGGAAAATATAAAGATATTGAAGATAGAAATAGAGCTGTTTCTGAAGAAACAAGCAAAGAAGTTGCCGTTAGGCACCTTTGTCTCCTAAGCTCTACCCCCTTTGATAATGAATGTACTTTGAATCTTTTGAATGTCAATGTTCCACAAATGAATGAGATATTGGGAATTCAAAAACCCAAAATGAGTTGATCAAATGCTGAGATCCTTTCAAACAGGAAGAGAGTGATATCGATTGAAATTATTAAAGGATCTATAAGTAAGTAAAATTACACCACGTAAGTTATGTAGCTAAAGGTAGAACTAGGATTGAAGGGCTGTCAGTGGAGCGAAATTTGGAGAACTAAAGGAAAGATTTTGTTAATTGGTTATAAAACTTCGGGCATATACACTTTTTTTTTTGAAGTATAATAGTCATACCACACAAAATCACGTCCAGTAGCCCACTGAGATGGCATCAAACATGAGACACAGTTTGCAGGAATCCTGTTCTTTTTATTTTCACCACTCCCATCAACCCTCACTAATTGTACCGTTCATCTACATACCTGGATAATTTATAGTGCTCAATTAACCTACCAGTTTTCACAGCTTTGTGATGTGGAGAAAACTGAGCACCCAGAGCAAATGCTCATGGTCACATAGAGCACATGCAAATTTCATTCAGACGGCACTGGAGGTTGGGATTGGAGTTGCAGGAACCAAGGTAGTAGCTCTATGAGATCTACTGAGGGAAATTTTAGTATATTAAGAAAACTTCCACAAAGAGTACTGTAACAATTAAGCACTTTTAATAATTTTGTGGATAATTTTTCACTAGAGCATTGAAGGTAACTGTCTGTCTTTTCCAAAGAGGTTGTATCTTTTACATCAACCTCATGAGAGCAGAAGTGTACTGCACTGAAGTGAGTCTGATTTTTGTGCTTGGTTCTTCGTAGTGAAACTTGTACTGATCTGCTGCTTGACAGAGTGCATCCTACTGAGCCACTTCAACACGTAGTAGTTTTCAACTAAAGAAACTGGAAGATATGAAGGAGCAATGGTGTTTTTGAATCTTCATTGAATCTAAGCAATCAGTCAATGAAATTATACTGCAGTAAAGTACCCTTAGTTAAGTAGAATTCTATACTTATCATATGAACATGTTCTTTACTTTAGCCAGGCTGCATTCTGAATTGTGCATCGTATCGGTTTAGTCAGTAAAGTAGAGGCTATTTGTCGAACAGCCAATTTCCCAATGCTGAATTACATTAAACATGAAATGGATGTCTCACATCCTCTCACGAACTTTATCATTTGGCAGGATCACAATCTTGACTCTAAATTTCAAAAGATCTATTGACCTTACCCTTGAACTTTTTCAATTGATCATAACCATTCCTTCGGGATGGCGAGTTGCGGAACTTCACAATCCCAAGTTAAGAATTGCTCTTAATGTTGGTCTCAAATGTCTGAGCCCCTTAATCCTGAGACTATATTCCTGAGCTATAGGTTCTGTAGCGTATAAAAATGGCATTCAGCCATCAATTTTATCAGTTGTGGGTAACAGTTCTCTATGACTGACTTCTTCCACTCTTGTTTCTCATTTGGAATAAAAGTAATCATAGTTTTTCCTGTTTGCTTACTATCTGCATCCTAACTTTATACTACTCATGGGTGAAGATACCAAGATTCTTTGATAAAGAGTATTTAATAATCACTCACTTTTCAATCAAAATCATTAACTTCACATTAATGTGCCTATTCTGCACTCTTTGTGTTCATCTGCTTTACTTGTCTATACAGTTGGCCCTCCTTATCCTCGAGTTCTGCAGGCGCGAATTCAACCAACCGCGAATCGAGAAAACCCGGAAGTGCTCTCCCAGCACTTGTTGTTTGAGCATGTACAGACTTTTTTTTCTTGTCATTATTCCCTAAACAATACAGTATAACAATTATTTACATAGCGTTTACATTTTATTTGGTATTATAAGAAATCTAGAGATGATTTAAAGTATACGGGAGGATGTGCATAGGTTATCGTGGATCGGGATTGCAAAAAAACCGGAAGTTCTCTTACTAAGCAAGTCGGAACAGGTACATCCGGTATTATTTAGCGTCAGTTAGTCAAACGTTTGTCTTAGTATATAGTGTATATTTTACCTTTCTGTGCATATAAAACACTTAAAGAAATGTATGTCTCAGTGCCGGACTCGGGAACGGAAGTTCCCGAGTTTGATCCAGTGACAGACACTCACGAGCGCGTTCTCCATCTGTGCTGGGTTGATGTGGAGGATCAAAAACCAAAACCCAATAACTAAACCACTGTGTTGCTTAGTAATAATTGTAGCTTTCATCGGGGCAGGCCCTTTCTCAGTTTATTCTTTAAAATTGTTCTGACCGTTGACCGACTGTAGCCTAATACTTTTCCAACGACCAATGGCGTTTCACCTCTTTCCGATCGCTTCATTATTTCCATTTTGTTTTCAATCATGATCGTGATTATTTTTGTGAACAGGAACACTGCCGATTCAGAGCTTCGCCACTGGGTCCTAATGTCCACCGCAATGAGACAGGTTAAATAAGGTCAGGGGTTCCGCTGGGTCCTAAGGTCCACCGCATTGGACAGGTTGAATAAGGGACTTGAGCATCTGTGTTTTTTGGTATCCGCGAGGGGTCCTGGAACCAATCCCTCGCAGATAAGGAGGGCCGACTGTATTCCTTCTCAATACTTTTTGTTCCTTCTATGACTTGGCTTTGCATTGTTTGTTTGTTGGAAAATGAAAGAATTAGTACCTTCAACTAAGTCACCATGTAGATTGTAAATATGAGATCATAACACTGATTCCTGCAGCAGTATATTGGTTGCAGCTTATCAACTCATCATTTAAATTTGTTTTCTGCCCTTTATCAAGTCTGTATCCATGTTAATATTACTCCAAGCTTACAGGATCTTATGTAATGCCTTTCATGTGGCGCCTTATCAAATGTCTCATTTAAATGTATGTCCTTGCTCTCATTATTTGCATCCTTTATGCAGGCTCTTAAGTTTGCCATAACATGATTTGGTTTTCACAAGATCATGTTGACTTTGCCTAATCGTATCCTTTAAGTGCCTGTTATCGTTTTCTTAATAATATACTCCAGCATTTTCTGACAACCATTGACAGGCTAACTAGCCAGTAGTTTCATTACATTCTGCTTTTTCTTGAATAGTATTGTTGTATTTGCTGTTTTAAATTTGCTGAAACTATTTTAGAATCCCAAAGAATTTTGGTTGATCACAACTATTGCATTTGTTGCAAACATTTTTTTTTAGGACTCCAGGATTTGAGTTCTAAATTTCAGGGGATTTGTTGGCTTTTCAATAGTTTTTCCTTGTCCTTTACTTTGTTTCTCATTTTTAATTGCTTGACGGTTCCTATTGCATTTGGAATCCCCTGCTGTGATACCTGCTAATCTACTAATTGACTACTCAAATCCCAATGGTTCAGCATCTGGCTCATGAGTGATAGTTACCACTCTGTCCGGATGCTGTGTAGGATTCCCAGTTTGGAGAAATGTTGTTTAACGGTATACATGTATGTAGTTAGTTGACAATAAACTTGACTTGATTTAACTTGACAGTGATACCCATTAAAAGAAAGTAATTAGAAGGCAACTTAACATGTAGGTTTAAAAGCAGAAATCAGCAATTCTTTGGCCAAATTATTCCGCAAATATCCACTAAATCCACCCGTTCTGGTGTGTATACTATGAATACTTAAATGCCTCTTTCCAGTGGCCGAAAAGCTGAAAAAATGATAATCCATTCAGAAGCACAGATATGATTTTCAGTCTGTGAGAAATGCAAAAAAAAATTGGAGCAGAGTACCAATACTGTTTGGGCTTTTTTCCCCACTGTCAGTAAAGGCTTTAACTCTAAGGCATGTAAATTCATCTCTAATTTGCATTTGTTGCTTGTGTGCAAACCATGATCTGAAAGTATAAAAGCAGACTGGATGCAAGTCGTTTTTAATCCCAAGGAACTACCTCAGAGATATGTATACAATGATTTTGGGAGCCAACTGAATTTAAGGATAAACCTAACTTTCTATAATTGTTGAGTCTCATTCTTTAATATTTCAGTTTTCTAAATTTTAGTTTCTGACTTGGAACAATAAATCTCTCTGCATTTTTCCCTTTATTTTGCTTTGTGTGATTTCAATTAAGAAAGCTAAATTGCTAAGAGTAAATGCCATGAGTCCTTGTCAGTTTTATGTATTGGTCTGGCCTGTGTTGGAAATGATACTAACACAAGTAAGAATGACAAGTTTTCATTGCTGAAGTATTGATGTGACAACTGACTTTTATTCTCATGTTTTGCTGAATTTGACTTGAATTCTGCTTGGTACATTCCATGTACAGGAATATTTAGTATAGTATTGGTTATACTTCATGTTGATTAGGAAATGGGGTTTGAACTTTGTGATCCTAGTTGGAATGTTTGGAATTGCCTGAAAACCAGGATTATTGAAGCATTGGATTAAGGCACAAAAATGACATTATCCTTAAGTGTTGTTTATGAAACAAAGCTATGTAACTTACAAGATTCTTTGCTTTTATGATTAATGAAGTGAACTAGAGCCTGGTTACCTAACGAGACCTGATCATATTAAGGTGTTTTCTCTGATTAACTATTTAGACTTCTGTCTATTTGGATAGTATCACACTGGGAAGCTGCAGCACATAGTTTATGTTAGGATGCTTGGTTCATTGTCACTGCCCGTGTCCTGTCCTTGGATCAATGCCTGTGTCCTCTGTCTTAGATCAGTATTTGGTGTTTCATCATCAAACATATCAATAATATGTTTGATATTGTTATATTTAGGATGATGGTTGGGTTAGGTATGGAGAGGTTTATACATAATCTGACTTGGATCTGGTTTGGATTGTTATTGAATTCTTTACCTAAACAATTCTATAAACTAAACCACAGTTAGTTTTGAAAGCTGTTCAATTCATAACATTGTTAATGGACAACACCTGGAAGCCAAAATGTACATTATATAATATTTCTACATTTCAAATTTTGTCAACATGGAAAATAAATAATAATTGTCCTATTTTCCCTTGTATCTATATTATCAGTCTAAAATGCAGTTAAGGTACAAAGATCCAAAGTTACAAATTAAAATTAGCATGTTAACTAACATAATCATTAAAAGTGGTTACTGGACTTTGGTTAGAAAAGAATGGAATTCAAAAGTAGCAAGTTTGTCCAGCTACTTGGAAAATATGCCTGTTTTTAAAGGGGGAAAAACCCCACATAATAGAGTTTCACTAATGTGATACCAGAAATAAAAAGTTTTATCTCTCTTAAGAATCAGAATCAGGTTTAATATCACCAGCATATGTCATGAAATTTGTTAACTTAATGGCAGCAGTACAATGCAATACATGATAAATGTAGAAAAAAATTACACTAAGTATGTATGTTAAATGTTTAAATTTAAGGATAGTGCATAGACTGAAATAGTAAAAAAAAAGTGAGGTAGTGTTCATGGGTTGAATGTACATTTAGGAATTGGATGTCAGAAGAATTTGCTGATGATACAACTGTTGTTGGTAGAATCTCAGCTGGTGACGAGCGCGTACAGGAGTGAGATATGCCAATTAGTGGAATGGTGCCGCAGCAATAACCTGGCACTCAACGTCAGTAAGACGAAAGAGCTGATTGTGGAATTCAGGAAGGGTAAGACAAAGGAGCACATACCAATCGTCATAGAGGGATCAGAAGTGGAGAGAGTGAATGGCTTCTAGTTCCTGGGTGTCAAGATCTTTGAGGATCTAATCTGGTCCCAACATATCGATATAGTTCTAAAGAAAGCAAGACAGCGGCTATACTTTGCTAGGAATTTGAAGAGATTTGGCATGTCAACAAATACACTCAAACTTCTATAGTTGTACCATGGAGAGCATTCTGACAGGCTGCATCACTGTCTGGTATGGAGGGGCTACTGCACAGGACTGAAAGAAGCTGCAGAAGATTGTAAATCTAGTTGTCTCGATCTTGGGCACTAGCCTACAAAGTACCCAGCACATCTTTAGGGTCTCAGAAAAGCAACGTCTATTATAAAGGACCTCCAGCACCCAGGGCATTCCCTTTTCTCACTGTTACCATCAGGTAGGAGGTACAATAGCCTGAAGGCACACACTCAGTGATTCAGGAACAGCTTCTTCCCCTCTGCCATCAAATTCCTGAATGGACATTGAAGCTTTGAACACTACCTCATTTTTTTTAAATATACAGTATTTCTGTTTTTGCATTTTTTTAATCTATTCAATATATGTAATTGATTTACTTATTATTTTATTTATTATTATATTTTATCTCTGCTAGATTATGTATTGTATTGAACTGCTACTGCTAAGTTAACAAATTTCACGTCACATGCCGGTGATAATAAACCTGATTCTGATTCTGAAGAAGCTGTCCCTGAATTGCTGAATGTGTGCCTTCAAACTTCTGTAGCTCCTTCCCAACGGTAACAATGAGAAGACGGCATACCCTGGGTGACGGGTCCTTAATAATGGACACCCCAGAATAAGACTGAACAGACTGGGATACATTTTCAAAAGGAGGGTAAGAAAGACCCTTTCTGAAAGTCTTTTGAATCATGAAGGAATTGGTTTGCGTGAGTGTAAGCATAGATAAACTGTAAATATATATTTTTTTGTTACCTTGCTGAAATTTAGGGAAATCTTTACTGAGATAGCTGGGAATGAGAAGCTTATTGCTATAAGTAGTGGTTGTAGCCTTTTGTATTGATATATTTATAATCTAAATAATTATGTCGAAGGTAAGAGGCTTAAAAAGTTGTGCTGTTACGATTGGTTAAAGCCAGGTGGATTGAAAAGATGCATTTAGTATAGAAAAGCAGATGAGACTGGACAATAGGTGCTTAGCATTACACCACTCACCTCCCTCCGCTCTGTAGCAACCTCCTGTCTAATGTGCAGGCAATAGAAAACAAGATAGAGGAGGACTTGGGCACAAGATTGCTATATCAGAGAGACATGAGGAACTGCTTTGTATTATTTCAAAGACACTGCTTGTTCTCAACTCTCCTAGTATGGTGCTCCAGTCTTAAAGGACCAGACAGCGGTGTCAGGTAAGGGAAAAGACATTTGTATCTGCTTTATGATCAACTCGTGCTCAGACATGGTAGTCTTATACCATTCCTTCTCCCCCCCCCACCCCCGCAGAACATCATCAACTGAAGTGTTCTCTGCTGCCATCCTGACTACTGTCTACATCTCACCTCAGGTAGACATTAAACTAGCAGTTGAGGAACTAAGTGCCATCGTCAACAAGGAAGCAACATGCCCGAACACCTGTCATATTGTGGCAGGGAACTTCATTTAGACTAGCTTGAATTCTGTGTCTTAAGTACTATTAGCACATCACCTGTAACACTAGAGTACCTAACACACTCTACCATTGCTGTGCAACTATCAAGAATGTCTGTCACTTGCCTATACTTGGTAAATCTAACCACCTGACTGTGCAACTTCTCACTGTGTACAGATAGTCTGAAAAGCACAGCACCAGTGAAGAGGACTGTGAAGAGCTGTACGGGAGAGGTACAGGAGTGAATTCAAGGTTGCTTCAAGTTGATGGCTTGAACTATGTTCAAGGATCTGTCAAGGGGACCTAAGGACATGTGTGTACCCACAAAAATATTCAAAGTTCCCCAATGGGAAGCTGTGGATGATTTAGGTGATTCATAATTAACTAAAGATTAATCTCTGGCATTTAGGGCTGCATCCCTGAGTTGTATAAATCCAGGTATGACCTCCCGGGGACCTTTATGAGCGTTATGAGGCAGTTTCAGACTAAACTCGCCATATAGAAGGACACTTGACAACTGGCACGGCATGTTAGTATAAAGTGGCAATGACCTGTCACTCCAGCATGAGTGTGAGCTCAATGCCTTTTATGCATGCTTTGATAAAGAGAACTATGATATATCCACACTAGCTCCTACATCTCCAGATGACCCTGTAATCTCAGTTTTGGGGCCAACATCCAGGTACCAAGGTGGCGAACCCACAACGACAGCACATTTAGTGGAGTACTAAAGATCTGTTTGGATCAACTGGCTGGAGTATTAATGGATATATTCAGCCTCTCACTTCTGCGGTCTGAGGTTTCCACTTCAAAAAGGTATCTGTTTTACCAATGCCCAAGAAGCGTTTGGTAACCTGACTCAATGACTGCTATGCGGTAGCGCTTATGTCAATTGTAATGAAGCGTTTTGAGAGCTTGGTTTTGGCACGATTCAACTGCCTCAGATGACCTGAATCCACTTCAGTTTGCCAGCCACCACAACAGATCAATAGCAGATGTTACTTCTGTGGCACTTCACTCTGCTCTTATGTATCTAAACAGGAACACCTGAGTTGGGCTGATGTTCATTGCTACAGCTCAGATTGCAACAGTTATCTAAATTTAACTCGCTACCTCCCTCTGCAGCTGGATCCTTGACTTATTGGCAGATCTTAATCACAAGAAGCTGCAGAGAGTACTGGACACAGCCCAGTACGTCATGGATACATCCCTCCCTAACATTGGTGGTACCTGTAGGTTGCACCGCCTGAAGAAGGCAAGCAGTATCATCAAGGACCCTCACCAATAGATAATGCCATCTCCTTGCAGGTATCATAGCTGAAGTCTCACAACACTAGGTTCAAGAGCAGCTATTTCCCATTGATCATTGTGTTCTTGATCAAATTGCATAACTTTAATCACTGCCTCAGTATCACAATAATATGATAATTTTGTACTAAAATATTCTTTCTTACATGATTTTTCATAAATTTATCTTTAATTATTCTGGGTTACTAAATGACAATTTTAGGTGAATAATTTCCAGCTAAGTATGAAACCAGGATTTGGGGGATATATTTTATTGTGTTTAATGAATTCTGGCATATTTGATTTTGGAATGCAGTTATATTACACAGGTCTTTTACCATGCCAAGACATTGCTGAGTTGTCTGTTTTACAAGTCTGAGTAAATTCTTTTTAGTCATTTCAATCTACCCACAGTGATCCCCTATTAACAATATAACATTTTTCAATAAATTTTTAATTCAAGTTTTTGGCAAAGTTATTTTCAGCTCCACTTGAAATGAACATGAAGTTGAAATCTTAGTGATCTTTTTGTTGCTTCTACTGCATTATCAAGATCCTTTGAGCAGAATGCAGATAGGCTGAATTATGTTTAAGGAATGTAGTTTTATGGATTGTGCAAGATTTGAGAATTGGAAGTTAGTTCAAGGTTTTGTTAAATATGTTCTTGTTACAGTGAGCTAAAACAACCAATGCCTATTGCAGGCAGCCCATTCTAGGCTGACTTTCACTGATTGGTCATTGCTCTGATCATTGTCTTGAATGTTCTTGAGTAAACCATTTAAACAATCGTGCTTTAGGATGTATAGTTCAGGTTTGAGATTTTGTAGTTGCGTGATTTTACTAAATAAAAGGGTATTTCAAGTTCTGACACATAGCCTTTGTGATGATTTTCAATCAGAACACTTGTATTGAAATATTTCAAGTGTCATTTCAGCAGGAAATGGAAATATTCACCATGTCAGGCAACATCTGTGGAACCGAAACGGTTAATATTTTGGCTATAATACCCTTCATCAGAATGTGAAGTTAAATGTTTCTTCTTCCATAGTTAAGGCATGACCTGCTGAATGTTTCCAAAATTTGTTTTGCTAAGCATTGCTGTTCGGTTTTGATTTCTGGTTATGCTTTTGATTTGCAGATAATATTAATGTTAATTTAATTATGGAAACTGGAAAGTGCAGATGTGAGAAGTAAAAACTAAAGCAAAATGCAATTACAAACCAGATAAAAAGACAAGGCGCATTAGAACTGGAAGAAATGTATTGGAATCATTTGTAGGCTGACTAAGCATTAGGAGGTTAAAATCTGGTTTTGTTTCTAAATGCCCTTTGGGAGTTTCAATAAGGTGCTGGGGTATAATGGCCTGCCACATCAATAATCCTTGCCCCTTTTCTCAGCTCACTGCTTAAATATAGGAGCTTTGTGGTAATGTAAGTAGAGTGCAAGAATAATACTTTGCTGACTTTTCCAACCAGTTACCCAAAGACAGTGAGTTTAATTATAGAACTACGTATCCCTCAGAAGAGACCATTAATTCTGGTGTGAATTAAAGCTTGAACTTTAGGAATTTTCTAATTACAAAGACCAACCATCTTTATGACCAAAAAAAAATGATCTGAAGTGTTGATATTCTCACAACTTTTGTTTTAATTAACTGAGACAGTTTTACTTCCCACCTGGCAGTTTAAGTATTCACAACAGAAACTATCTAGTTATATTAATCTTTGGAAGAAGCATTGTCTCATATTCTTATTGTCTGCATTTTCCTTTGTGCAGCTGTTTGCACTCACTTTTGAAACTGTAAGATCTATCAGATATTGTAATTAACATATTAAAATTCCATTAATGGGGCATTCAACAAGAGTACGATGTGTATTGTATTACTCTTCAGATGTGTTAAGGAATGTGTCATATGTCTAAGGAATTTAATCTTACTCTGTTTTGGAGATTTGAGGATAAAATATCCAGCTGTAACCCAGCCCAGTTTTGAAATACATCGTGGGACAGGTCCTTCCGTCCTAAAGAACTGCACTGCCCGGCAACCCACCTATTTAACCCTAGCTTAATCACAGGACAATTTACAATGACCATCTAACCTAATGACCGATACATCTTTGGAATGTTGGAGGAATCCAGAGCACCTGGAGGAAATCCACATGCTCACAGGAAGGAAGTACAAACTTCTTGCAGACGGCATTGTAATTGAACTCTGAACTCCAATGTCCTGAGCTATAATAGCATGATGCTATCTGCTACGTGTCTGTTTACTCTCTCTTTGGTGTAAAGGGTGCCATGTTGTTGTTTGAAGAACAGCAGGGCTGTTGTGAATTGGCCAATATTTAATCTGTCATCAACATCATGAGAGGGTTTTCCAGTGATTATTTCAGTTTGTGGGAGTTTGTAATGTGCAAGTTGGCTGTCCTACATTGGTTTCATACGTTGCAACATTGGCTCCACTTCAAGACATACTCAATTAACTATAATGTTTCACTGATGTCCAGAGATTATGAAATGCACTATGTGCAATTTATTTTATTTAAATAATAGGGAAATAAAACTGGTGTGGATTTAGTAACGTTGCCTATAAAATGCTTTCCTTCCATAGGGAATGATTCAACTTTAGTTTGCTTTAATAAAAGCAATTATTTAACTGCTTGGTATAAAGGTGAGGTGCTATTTATCAATTGACAAGAACCTTACTAATGACGCTGGGCATATCTTGCACATCTTCTTAGGAACTTAATGTTCTAAAAGACAAATTCCCTAGAAGTTAAAAGCATATTGCATGACATAATCACAAGCCAATCATAAATGTGCATCAATCACAATGTGCTCCATTTATATATTTAGAATGTTAATCAATCATCTGATGACATTGCCTAAACACACCATTGTTTTCCTAACTACACTCTTGTCCTTCAAATAAAAAATTGAAGCAATGCTAGTAACATCATGCAGTAGAATAAAGCTTAGCTCACAAGTCTAAATGTAACACCGGACGACAAAGATTTTGCTTCCTGAATACTTTTGGATGTATCTTATGGATTTTGGGCTGCTGATCATGAAAATCACAATGAAATTTCCCTATCACGTATAATTTTTGAAATCTTCTATATTTATCATTTCAATTTATAATTCAAGTCAATTAAAATGTTGGCCACAATGTAAACTGAAAAGTTCCTTATCTTGTCCAGGCATGCCTGGGTGTGCTTAGGCAGGGCAGATGCTACGTGGCAGGACAGGTTTTAGTAATAATTATTGGGTTCAGGACTGTAAGGATTTGCTATCACCAGGCACAAAAGTTTCTATGAAGGATTTTGATACTTGAGACAGATGCTTCCCAGAATAACTGATGCCAAGATTAAGGAAAGCATTTTTGTTGGTCCACAAATCAAACAGGTTATCAATGACAGGCAATTTGAAGAATTTCTAGTGGGACCGGAGAAAATCACATGGAAGGCGTTCAAGGGAGTTGTTGAAATTTTTCTCAACATCTACAGAGCACCAAACTACATGCAGCTGGTTGAAAGCATACTTCAAGCGCATAAAACCATGAAATGCAACATTTCATGGTTTTATATGCTTGCCTTTATTGCCTTTATTTCATTTATAATCAGAAATACTGCTATTAAAGGACAAGGATATTGCTTCTATACAAATTTGAGGTTTCTCCGCCTCCATTATTTTGGGGGTAAATCTAGTAATTATTTCCATTGTATTGTGTTAACATTTGACATGGAGTTCTTAACATTGCTGTAAAATGCAAAATAGAAACATTAATGATGTCTGGAATGTCGTGGTTGAAGTTGGATTTGGATGGTATTTTTATTGACAAAGTAATGGAAATTTTATAAAAGTATGAGAGAAGTTGCTAAGAAAATTTGAGTGTGAAGGCATAACAATGGTTTTTTGTTTAAAAAAAGTAAAAGATCACTTGATTTCAAATAAAATTAAGCCAGTAAAACCTGATATGTGGAGTTAGGAAAGGTTAATGAAGAGTGGAATATTCCAGACAGCTTGAAATGATTTGAGAAACTGGTGTGAGGTACCAAACCTTCACGTTTCCTTAATAGATCTTCTACCACTTGCTATTAAACTAGGGGACAACACTGGCTCAGTGAGGAATGCAGAAGTACCAAGCAGACCCAAATCTGGTAAAGCAGAACCACAAGCATTGTAAACAACATGGAATGCAACATGCAAAGCAAAACACTGTAGTCTTGCTGAATCTGTTACGCAGATAAGGAGAGAGTATGCTACAAATACATTACCATCCTCAGTGGTGGTGCGACCCACCAAAAGTGCTAAAGGCAAAGTTGATGTATTTGTAATCATTATCTAGCATGAGGGGCCTATGTGGGCGATCCATCAATACTTCCACCTGGAATACCCACCTTCAGAGGTCATTCTTGCGCTAATTTGATTAATTACACATGTCATTTGGAAAAAAGGCAAAAGAGCACTAGATACAACAAAGAACTAAGGACAGTCATTGAGCTGTAATGTCATACAGCACAGAAACAGGGCCTTTGGCCCAACTGGTACATGGTGACAAAAACATTTATCTGAGCTAGTACCATTTTCTTGTGTTTGGCCATATCCCTTTGTTTTTTTCTATGCATGTACCTGCCCAAATATTTTTAAATATAGTTGTAGCTACCTGAGCTCCTTACTCAGGCAGATCATTCCATGTATCCACCACTCTCTATGTGGGAAAAGTTGACCTTCAAGTCCCCTTTCAAATCTTTCCCCTCTCTCATCTTAACCTTGTGTTCTTTAATTTTATACTCCCTTACCCTGGAAGAAAGACCATTCATTCACCTTATCTGCACCCCTCATTTAATTACATGAATTTAAAACTCCCCAGCTGTGATTATTGGGTTTAAACTCGCATCCATAAACATAATCTTCTTCACCTAATCTGAATACTTCACAAAATGCATCTCAAGCCAGGTGCAAAGCCATTCTTTCACTTGATTTCTGAATGTAGGTATCTGTGGCAAGAGCAGACCTGGATTTCCTCGATATACTCTTGCTTAACTTGAGGTCTAAAATTTTTTATTGGCTTCAGATGTGTTCCGCATAACCAAAAAGAGCCAAAGAGGGAGAATGTGTACTGCAGGGATAAAACACAAGGAAAGACGGTGCCTGAAGTGCAGCCATCTTGGAAGATGTACTCTATTCAAAGGTCATTCACTGATGTTCATTTCCATTGTGCATGACTCAGCAAATGAAGCACTCCATGCCTGAGTACAGCGAGACTTAGGCAGTTTTCATGGAAGGGATGGTATAGAAACATAGAAACATAGAAAATAGGTGCAGGAGTAGGCCATTCGGCCCTTCGAGCCTGCACCGCCATTTATTATGATCATGGCTGATCATCCAACTCAGAACCCAGCCTTCCCTCCATACCCCCTGACCCCTGTAGCCACAAGGGCCATATCTAACTTCCTTTTAAACATAGCTAATGAACTGGCCTCAACAGTTTGCTGTGGCAGAGAATTCCACAGATTCACCACTCTCTGTGTGAAGAAGTTTTTCCTAACCTCGGTCCTAAAAGGCTTCCCCTCTATCCTCAAACTGTGACCCCTCGTTCTAGACCTCCCAAACATCGGGAACAATCTTCCCGAATCTAGCCTGTCCAATCCCTTTAGGATCTTATACGTTTCAATCAGATCCCCCCTCAATCTTCTAAATTCCAACGAGTACAAGCCCAGTTCATCCAGTCTTTCTTCATATGAAAGACCTGCCATCCCAGGAATCAATCTGGTGAACCTTCTTTGTACTCCCTCTATGGCAAAGATGTCTTTCCTCAGATTAGGGGACCAAAACTGCACACAATACTCCAGGTGTGGTCTCACCAAGGCCTTGTACAACTGCAGTAGTACCTCCCTGCTCCTGTACTCGAATCCTCTCGCTATAAATGCCAGCATACCATTCGCCTTTTTCACCGCCTGCTGTACCTGCATGCCCACTTTCAATGACTGGTGTATAATGACACCCAGGTCTCGTTGCACCTCCCCTTTTCCTAATCGGCCACCATTCAGATAATAATCTGTTTTCCTATTTTTGCCACCAAAGTGGATAACTTCACATTTATCCACATTAAATTGCATCTGCCATGAGTTTGCCCACTCACCCAACCTATCCAAGTCACCCTGCATCCTCTTAGCATCCTCCTCACTGCTAACACTGCCACCCAGCTTTGTGTCATCCGCAAACTTGGAGATGCTGCATTTAATTCCCTCATCCAAGTCATTAATATATATTGTAAACAACTGGGGTCCCAGCACTGAGCCTTGCGGTACCCCAGTAGTCACCGCCTGCCATTCTGAAAAGGTCCCGTTTATTCCCACTCTTTGCTTCCTGTCTGCTAACCAATTCTCCACCCACACCAATACCTTACCCCCAATACCGTGTGCTTTAAGTTTGCACACTAATCTCCTATGTGGGACCTTGTCAAAAGCCTTTTGAAAATCCAAATATACCACATCCACTGGTTCTCCCCTATCCACTCTACTAGTTACATCCTCAAAAAATTCTATGAGATTCGTCAGACATGATTTTCCTTTCACAAATCCATGCTGACTTTGTCCGATCATTTCACCGCTTTCCAAATGTGCTGTTATCACATCCTTGATAACTGACTCCAGCAGTTTCCCCACCACCGACGTTAGGCTAACCGGCCTATAATTCCCCGGTTTCTCTCTCCCTCCTTTTTTAAAAAGTGGGGTTACATTAGCCACCCTCCAATCCTCAGGAACTAGTCCAGAATCTAACGAGTTTTGAAAAATTATCACTAATGCATCCACTATTTCTTGGGCCACTTCCTTAAGCACTCTGGGATGCAGACCATCTGGCCCTGGGGATTTATCTGCCTTCAATCCCTTCAATTTACCTAACACCACTTCCCTACTAACATGTATTTCGCTCAGTTCCTCCATCTCACTGGACCCTCTGTCCCTTACTATTTCTGGAAGATTATTTATGTCCTCCTTAGTGAAGACAGAACCAAAGTAATTATTCAATTGGTCTGCCATGTCCTTGCTCCCCATAATCAATTCACCTGTTTCTGTTTGTATGTAACGAGTGGCACTCGTGCCACTTAAAGAGCGAGATGATCATTTTCAGTTGGAAAAAGAATTTGACTAACTAACCTTGATATTCGGTGGTAAAACCATTGAATCCCTGATTATCCCTATGGTGTACATAGCACAGAAAATTCATTTGGATCAGCCGCATATATGGCAATAAGCTCAACTTTGGTTTTGCCTTTAAGAGAAATGCTGTTGCTTCAGCCATGTGATTTGATGCTTTGATATCGCACATGCCCCGTTATTTATCATTATAAAACCTTTTCTAAAAAAAACAATGGCTCAACAGTAATTAGTACTGTGCAGTCTGGCAGTCAGGAACATCAGAATCAGGTTTATTATCACTTACTCACTCTTCCTTCAGTTAGTCCTGACGAAGGGTCTCGGCCTGAAACGTCGACTGCGCCTCTTCCTATAGATGCTGCCTGGCCTGCTGCGTTCACCAGCAACTTTGATGTATGTTGCTTTATTATCACTGGCATGTGTTGTGAAATTTGTTAACTTAGCAGCAGCAGCAGTTCAATGCAATTCAATACAATTAAAAATTGTGCAAAAACAGAAATAATACATATTGAAAAAGTGAGGTAGTGTTCATGCATTCAAAGTCCATTTGGGAATTGGATGGTAGAGGGGAAGAAGCTGTTCCTGAATTGCTGAGTGTGTGCCCTCGGGCTTCTGTACCTCCTACTTGATGGTAACAATGAGAAAAAGACATGCCCTGGGTGCTGGGGTTCCTTAATAATGGATGCTGATTTCTGTGACACTGCTCCTTGAAGATGTCCTGGGTACTTTGTAGCTTAGTGCCCAAGATGAAGCCAACTAAATTTATGACCCTCTGCAGCTTCTTTTGGTTCTGTGCGGTAGCTGTCTTTCCCACCATCCCCCTCCCCCCCCCATACCAGACCGTGACGCAGCCTGTCAGATGCTCTCCATGGTACACCAATAGAAGTTTTTGAGTGTTTTTGTTGACACACCAAATCATTTCAAACTCCTAATAAAGTGCAGTTGCTATCTTGCCGCCTTTATTGCTGCATTGATATGTTGGGACCAGGTTAGATCCTCAGAGATCTGGACACCCAGGAACTTGAAACTGCTCACTCTCTCTACTTCTGATCTCTGAGGATTGGTATGTGTTCCTTCGTCTTGCCCTTCCTGAAGTCCACAATCAGCTCTTTCGTCTTAATGTCGAGCACAAGGTTGTTGCTGCTGCTGCAGCACTGCACTAGTCGGCATATCTCACTCCTGTGCGCCCCCTCATCTCCATCTGAGATTTTACCAACAGTGGTTTTATCATCAGCAAATTTATAGATGGTATTTGAGCTATGCCTAGCCACACAGTCATGGGTATAGAGAGAGTAGAACGGTGGGCTAAGCACACACTGCTGAGGTGCACCAGTCTTGATCGTCAGCGTGGAGGAGATATTATCACCAATCTCACAGATTGTAGTCTTCTGGTTAGGAAGTCGAAGATCCAATTGTAGGAGGTACAGAGCCCAGGTTCTGTAATTTTTCAATCAAGATTGTGGGAATGATGGTATTAAATGCTGAGGTGTAATTGATGAACAGCATCCTGACATAGGTGCTTGTATTGTCCAGGTGGTCTAAGGCCATATGACGAGCCATTGAGATTGTGTCGGTTGTTGTGGTGATAGGCAAATTGCAGTAGGTCCAGGTCCTTGCTGAGGCAGAAGTTCAGACTAGTCATGACCAACCTCTCAAAGCATTTCATCACTGTAGATGTTAGTGCTGTTGGGCGATGGTCATTAAGGCAGCTCACATTATTCTTCTTAGGCACTGGTATAATTGTTGCCTTTCTGAAGCAAGTGAGAACTTTCACCCATAGCAATGGGAGGTTGAAAATGTCCTTGGGTACTCAGAGCAGTTGGTTGGCATAAGTTTTTAGGGCCTTACTAAGTACTCTGTCAGGTCCTTCTGCCTAACGAGGGTTCACCCTCTTTAAAGACAGTCTGACGTCAGACAGAGATCACAGGGTCACCGGGTGCAGCAGGGACTTCACAGCTGTTGTTATATTCTCCTTTTCAAAGTGGGCATAGAAGGTGTTGAGTTCATCTGGTACTGAAGCGCCACTGCCTTTCATGTTGTTGGGTTTTGCTTTGTAGGCATTACATTTTATATTGCAATCAGATGTAGCAATATCGTGTTGTTACCGATATTTATGTAGTCCCTGCTCTAGATTGCTAAATGGCATGAAGGTCAGAGGACCTTCTTGACTACTTAAGTTTTGATATTTTTTAAGAAATAAAAGACATTTGATGGCCATCACAATCTGAGGAGCTGAATTTAAAACAACAACAAATTAATTTGAAGTCTAAAGTATTCCTGAGGCTGTGTGGATTTAGAACATAATGCAAGCTAGAACTTGGAGTTTAGCAATGCTGTGGAAGAAGTTACAGCATTCAGAGATGTTTCACCAGAGAAGCTAATTTGCTGAAAGGCAGCAGTAAATGGTTTAGGTTATGTTGAACATCAATTAATGGGTCAGTTCCAGGATATTTAAAGCACTTGCCTCACATTGCTATAGAAACACATTTCTTCTAACCCATGAGTTGTTCTAGATGAAATTCTAGAACATAGTAAATCCAGAGTCCCTACTTGTATAGATTTAATACTTTCCTTCTAGTTTGCAGTTTTTAAGGCACCAGTGGTAGAATTCATTAAAGCCTTTAGGCATGAGAACAAAAGTAGACTTTTTAGCCTCTTAAACCTGTAACTCCATTCAGTAAGATTATAGCTGGTCCGTCCTTTGGCATGAGGCTATATGAGCTTGCAGAGGTTGATTGGAGTAGGCAAGTGGATGGCTTGTAAAGGTATAGTAGTTAAGAGTTCAAGGTCTGCATGTTCCTGAGTGAAATCCATGGCTGGTATGTGTAGGGAACCCTGAGTGATGAGAGCTATGCCCTGGACAGGAAAAAAGAGGCATGGGTGAGATATGGGCTGCTGGGATCGAGCAAATTTCATGAGTATATGAGATGGAAGACTGTACTCCAGACGGAAATCAGGTGGTCAAAAGGGGGTATGAGATAACTTTGCCAGACAAGATTAAAATCCAAAGAGATTGTATATTTTAGAAAGAATAGAGAGAAAAGATCAAAGGGAACACTGTTAGTGTGGAGCTAAAGGAGATGAAGTTTCTTAAAGAATACTTCCCCTCTAATAACTGTGGAGAAAGACGTGAACACATCAAAAGTTAGAGAAGTAAATGGGAAGGTGTTGGTGGTAATCCACGTTACAGAAGAATAGGTGCTGAATGTCTTAAAAGGTATGAAGGTAGATAAATTTCCAGGGCTTAACAAGCTATTTCCAAGAGCACTGTGGGAGGCTAGAGAAGAAATTGTGGGAGCCCTGGCTGCAATATTTGCATCATCCTTAGCCATAGGCAAAGTGCCAGTGGAAGGTAGCAATGTTGTATCTTTATTTAAGAAAGGTGGCCAAAAAAAAACATGGGATCTGTTGGCCATTGAGAACATCTGTGGTATGCAAGTTACCGGAGCAGATTCTAAGGGATAAGGTATACTTACTTCCAGAAAGAAAGGTATTGATTACAGGGGTTGATTTGGGGTAGTTAGCATGAATTTGTGCATGGACGATTTTGTTTTATGAACTTGAGATTTTTTTAAAGCGACAAAGAAAGTTGATGAGGACAAGGCAGCAGGTGTGGTGTATATGGAAATTGGCTTGAAGATAAAAAGCAGAGGTGATTGAAGTTTGTTTTGCCAGCTAGATGCTCGTGACTAGTGGTGTGCCTCGGGCTGATGCTCAGCCCATTCTTGTTTGCCATCTATATAAACAGTTTGGATAAGTATGTATATAGCATGGTTGATGTGATTGCAGATGATAGTGTAGTGGACAATGAAGAAGGTTATCAGAAATTATGGAGATCCTGAGTAGTTGGACTGAGGAATAATAAATGGAGTTCAATTCAAATAAATGTGAGGTGTTGCATTTTGGGAAGTCAAATCCAAATAGAACTTTCACAGTGAATGGCAGGTCCCTGAGAAGTGTTGTAGACAGTGACCTCTGAGTACAAGTACATGGTTCACTGAAAGTGGAGTCACAGGCAGACACGGGGTTTGGCACATTGCCCTTTGTACGTCGGGATATGAGTGTAAAAGTTGAGAGGTCACAGTGCAGTTGTACAGGATGCTCGTGAGACCACACTTGGAGTGTTGTGTTCAGTTTATGTGCCCTGCTATGGGAAAGATATTGTTAAACTGGAAAAAGTATAGAAAAGATTTACAAGGATGCTGCCAGTTATAGAGAGAGATTGGACAGGCTAGGACTTTATTCCTTAAGAGTGTAAGAGATTGAAGAGTAATCTTATAGAGGTGTATAAAATCATGAGGGGAAATCAAGAACTAGAGGGCACAGGTTTAAGGTATGGGGGGAAACATTTAATCAGAATTTGAGGGACAACTTTTTTTTAACACAAAAGGAGGTATCAGTGTGGGATTGGTTGCCAGTGGAAGGGTTGATACAGGTACAATAGCAACTTTGAAGGCTGTCTTAATTGTTTCATGGATTGGAGAGGTTTAGAAGGTTACAAGTCAAACACTGGTAAATGGGGGCATCTTGATTGGCGTGGATCACTTGGGCTAAAGGGCCAGTTTACATGTTCTGCACAGTGGATTCTGGTTAATGGGATAAATTTGTAAATTTGGGACAGCCACTTATTTGGGATAACTCTTGAAGAGCAAAAACTAGATGGAGAAAATAGCTGGGATTCCCTTTGTTCATTTGGGCCATTACGCCACTTAGTTTAAGACAGGAGACTTGCTGAACAGCTTCTAACTAGCGTCAATTGCGTGTACTTGTGTGGCCTTGCCGTAGAAGACACTACCCCATGCTTAGAGTGATTTTTTAAAATAGTGTCAGTTGTGTGTGTTTGAGTTTTAAAAGCTGTGATTTTTGTCACTGATAGTTGGCAAGCAATAAGCAGTAAGGCCATTTGGAATTGTTTTGTTCAACCCAATTTCAAGCATTGAGGCTTGGAGATGTCAGAAATGGCTGGAAGTGAAAATGAAACAATTTCACTACTTCAACTTAGGAGATGTGAAGCATTTGAAGGTATCAGCAACAATGATCTTGAATGTTACAATGAAAGTGAAGATTTGGAGGTTGCAATCATATTAAGCATTTTATGAAGGCAGTAAATGTCTGCTGATTTTGTTCATCTTCGGTCAATCAAATGAAAACATGACATGAATTCCTCTATCAATAACTATTAGGAACTAATACAGTGATGTCATATTGTAGAGGTATTGGTAGTGTTCTAATTTGTTCTATATTTCATTTATATACATAAATTGTTACTCGGTTAAACAGTAGTTTGTCATTTTTGTACTTAACTATTTCCATGAATCTTAAGCTAATTGAATTAGCCATTTAATTGGACCGAAATCTACTGGTCCCAATATGTCCCAGTTAACTGGAATCCACTGTTTTTTTAAAAAAGCTGAACTGTCAGCAGTAGCCAAACTTCACACCCGCATGCTCTGTGTTCGCTCTCATACCTTGTTTGCATGCATTTTCACTCTCTCTCTTGCCTGCACCTTCTAGCGATTTCTGGTTGTGAATGCTACAATTGCCTCTGGTTGCTCGAAATATAGTTAGGATGATTGACAGACTTGTGTTTTCCAACTGACCTCCATAAGATATTACAAATTTGCTATATGTTATCAACTCCACATAGCTTTTATACTGATGTCATCTTTAGACAGTTTGCTTATCACAAATTAACAAGTAGGCCACAGATGCAAAGATAGCAGAGGCAAAGCTATCCATAAACAAGCTACTTTGTGTGGAAAAGTTTATCCCTCAGATCTCCTTTAAATGCCTTCCCTGTCACCTTGAATGTAGGTGTAGACATCCCTCTCAAGTGAAACGCACTGGCTATCTACCCTGTCTATGCCTTTCATAATCTTATATCCAGTAGATTCCGGATAATTAGGGCAGTTTATTTCAGACAACTCTTAAAGAACAGAAACAATGAGAAATTAGCCAGCTCACAACACGCTGGAGGAACTCAGCAGGTCAGGCAGCATCCGTGGAAAAGAGCGGTTGACGTTTCGGACCGGAACCCTTCGTCAGGACTGGTGAAGGGTTCCGGCCCGAAACGTCGACTGATCTTTTCCACGGATGCTGCCCGACCTGCTGAGTTCCTCCAGTGTGTTGTGAGTATTGCTTTGACCCCAGCATCTGCAGATTATTTTGTGTTTGAGAAAATAGCTGGGATTTCCTTTGTTTATTTGAGACACTTTGCATCTTAATTGGGATGGGGGACTGTTGTCAAACAGTTTCTAGTGGTCACGTGCACAGAGTGAACAGTTTTTAAACAGTTATGTGTGTTTGTGTTCTAAAAGCACTAATTTTTGTCCCTGATGGTTGATGAGAAATAAGAAGTAAGACATTTCAAAATTGTTTTGCTCAACCCAGTTTCAAGCATTGAGGCTTGGAGATGCCAGCAATGGCTAGGAGAAAAATTTCACAACTTCAAGTTGGGAAATATGGAGAAGTTGAAGGTATCAAAACTTATCTTGAATGTTACAATAAATTCAACATTGGATGATTTGGAGAATGCAATCATTTAATGCATTGTATGAAGGCAGTCTATTTCTCTGCGCTAGGTGCGCTAATTTTGTTCGTTTACAGTCAATGGATGATAGAAATCCACTGTCACCTCTCAGCCTTCATTGCCTTCTTTAAACCTAACTTATCCAATCTATGCTGATATCTCAAGCCCTGCAATCTAGGTATCATCCTTGTGAATCTTTTCTGCATCCTCCAGTTTAACCATGCCCATTCTACAGTGTGGATCTGCACACAGCATTCCCATGTGCAGCCTAACCTACATTTGGAACAACCTACACGGACTGCCAACTCTTATACCTGTACATTTTAATAAAAGGTTTGGAAAGAATGTGATGCAGGAAGGATATTTCTCCAAATTGAAGAGGGGCATCGTTAGAGCATAAGGGCTGAGAAGAGGGTGGGGAAAGCTATCTTCATTCAGAGAGATGGCAGTGAAGCTTTGGAATTCACTACCCTGGAGGCTCAGTCATGCCATTTAAACAAAACAGGTCAATGAGTTTTGGACATCAATGAATAGAGGAAGAATGCTGGAAGAATGCTGAGGTTCAGAAATCTGCTATGAACTTAGCAAACAATAGAGCAAACTTAGAGGTGAATGTAGCCTGTTCTCACTGCTGCTTATGCTCTGATGTGCTGTTTTCAGTCAACAATATTGCATCAGCAAATACATTGTGCATAAGTATGTTACTTAATGTACTGTATATAGACTGGCATGTCCTTTTCAGGCAACAAAGTCCAACATCATTGAGCAACTTAAATATGTTAATACCAGGTAGAGTTGGTTGCAAAGTGAAAGTCAATGTTCCTTTGTTCCAAGTATATTTAAATGAGAGTGTGTTGAATTTCACATTATTTATGATTATAATCCAAGTTGGATCAATGGACTTTCCAATCATTTTCTTTTTCTTGAGAGGGAAGACGACATGCAGTGTCAGGATGTTTATTATTTCACCATGTACAATGCTAGACACTTCCTAGTGGCTGAAAAAACACATTGGATTAGGTTTCATGGCATGGTTGTCTTTTAGATCAGGAAAAAGTAATGTGTCATTGGAACAAATTACGTGGAAGCCTTAGCAATTTTTAACACTTAGTTTTTGGTTTACTTGTAGTCCATAAGTACATGCATTATATTGGTAAAAGAGAATAACCGAAAACTTGGCACGTTCATCTCTTAATGTTTAGAATGAAAGTGAGTAGCTTCTGAAACTAGCATGCCAGTTTGCAGAAATCCTCTGAAGTGGGTTTTTGTCAGGGGTTTGTTACAGCACACCATTGTGAACTTGTAATTGATGGAGATAAAAACAGGAATTTGCCCTTTTGAAAATGTTGATTTTTTTAATAGTGCTTTCTTATCTGTCCATTTCAAAACAGCAATGCTTTTACAGCAATTTCCCTAATGGAAGTAATATTTCTGTTACTTCGTGAATTTAGCTTTGTACCTTCTTTTGTGTGATAGAATTGATGCTGTAGTAATTTTGCTGTCAATTCGATTGCCTCCAATTTTGCAGTTTTTAGCATCAGGGAATATTAACTGTGCCCTCAAAAACAATAGTCAGATGGACATTAGCTTTAAAATGTTGTTTTGATTCTTTTGTTTGCCAAGCAAAGATTGGGAGGTTAGAAAATAAAGAAACTGCAGATGCTGGTAAAGTTCAGGCAGCATCTGTGGGGAGAAAGACAGTTTGGTTTACATAGTAGAGAAGGTGGGTAAGAATGGGTGAAACAAAGCAAATTTGACCAATAAAGTGAAATAATGTAGAAGTAGTGGTTAACCTATTTTTTTTTAAAGTGTTGCAAATATGTATTCCCAGCAGGTTGGTGTGGGGGGACGGTGGGATAAGTTGGAAGAAGGGATGCAGGCAACAGTGACCTGTTCTGATACAAAGAGAAGGAAGGAGCAAGTCATCTAAAGTTTAAGAATTTTGCTGAACTTTTCCCATGCATCTACAAGGGATATAATACTGGATCTTTTTGACACTTCTCTTCCCACCATTCAGAGCCCCCAAAAAAAGAACTTTAATTGTAAAGTCGGAAAGTCAAGATTATTGTCATATGCGCAGGTGTATATCAGTGGAAAAAACTTACTTGCAACAGTATCACAGGCATAAAGCGTCATATAAACAGCATTCAGTAAAAACATAAATCATGCACAATGTTTTACAAGAGGAACAGAACAAAAAAAAGTCCATTTTAGTGCAAAGTGATCAAAATGGTCATAGTGTTGTTAAGCTGTAGTGATTATAGCTGTTCTTGAGCATGTTGTTGTGTGACTTCAGGCTTATATACCTCCTGTCTGTGGGTAGCTGTGAGAAGATTGCAGGGTCCAGATGGTGGATATGTTTGGATGTTTGCAGAGCCTGAACCCACACTCAACAATTCAGTAAAAGCTCTCTTTCTATCATCAGATTTGTATACAGTCCATGAGCTCATTATTCCTTTTGTCTTTCAATATTTCTTTATTTTTATAATTTATGATAATATGTGTGGCATTGTACTGCTGCTGCAAAACAAATTTCAGTTCATATGTCACTGATGGTAAATTTGATTCTGATTCTGCCTTCTCAAGTCAATACCTCCTGTAGATAGTACTGATAGGGAAGATTGCCCATGATGTATTGGACTGAGTCCAGTCAGCTTACGCTCCTGTGCATTTGAATTACTGTACCAGACAACAATGCAACCAGATACTTTCAGACATCTATAAACGTTAGAGAGCTTGGTGATGAGCAGAGCCTCCTACAAAAGATACAGACACACCTTCATTGTGATTGCATCTATGTGCTGGGCTCAGAGCAGGTCACTCAATATTTTAATACACAGGAATTTAAAGCTGTTGACTCTCCTCCACCATTGCCAAGTTGTGATTTATTTGTAGTACTATCAATTTTGTTTTCAATTAAAAAAAAAATTACCTCTCTCTTTGAGAAAATCAAACGTGGATTTGGTGTTTTGCTTTGTGGGACACGTACTCAGTTCACAAGCATTGCCCTGAGTTTCCAATCACATCATTTTATCTTTTTTGTTCTCGCCTATACCTAGAAACATGGAAAACCTACAGCACAATACAGGTCCTTTGGCTCACAAAGCTGTGTCAAACAGGTCCTTACTTTAGAAATTACCTAGAGTTACCCATAGTCCTCTATTTTTCTGAGCTCCATGTACCTGTCCAGGAGTCTCTTAAAAGACCCAATTGTATCCAACTCCACCACCGTCACCGGCAGCCCATTCCACGCACTCGCTTCTCTCTGCGTTTTTAAAAAAAACAACAGCAACTTACCCCAACATCATCTCTGTACCTACTTCCAAGCACTTAAAACTGTGCCCTCTCGTGCTAGCCATTCCAGCCCTGGGAAGAAGCCTCTGACTATCCACACGATCAATGCCTCTCATCATCTTGTACAACTCTATCAGGTCACCACTCATCCTCCGTTGCTCCAAGGAAAAAAAGGTGAATTCACTCAAGCTATTCTCATAAGGCATGCTCCCCAATCGAAGCAACATCCTTGTAAATCTGCTCTGCACCCTTTCTATGGTTTCCTTCTATCCTTCGTATAGTGAGGCGACCAAATCTGAGCATAGTACTCCAAGTGAGGTCTGACCAGGATCCTATATAGCTACAATATTACCTCTTGGCTCCTGAACTCAATCCCATGATTGATGAAGGCTAATGCACCGTATGGTTTCTTAACCACTGCGCAACAACTTTGAGTGTCCTATGGACTCGGATCCTAAGATCCCTCTGATCCTCCACACTGCCAAGAGTCTTACCATTAATACTATATTCTGCCATCATATTTGACCTACCAAAATGAGCCCCCTCACACTTAACTGGGTTGAACTCCATTTGCCACTTCTCAGCCCAGTTTTGCATCCTATCAATGTCCCGCTGTAACCTCTGACAGCCCTCCACACTATCCACAACACCCTCAACCTCTGTGTCATCAGCAAACTTACCAGCCCATCCCCCCACTAATGGAGTTCAACCCAGATAAGTGTGAGGTGGTTCATCCAGGTCATTTATAAAAATCACACAGTGTAGGGGTCCCAGATCAGATTCTTGAGGCACACCACTGGTGCGTGACCTCCATGCAGAATATGACCCGTCTACAACCACTCTTTGCCTTCTGTAGGCAAGCCAGTTCTTGATCCACAAAGCAATGTCCCCTTGGATCCCATGCCTCCTTACTTTCTTGCATTGGGTACCTTGTCAAATGCCTTGCTGAAATAGCAGGTCAGGCAGCATAATTGGAGATGAATGATCAATCAATGTGTTGGGCCAAAACCTTTCTTTCGGACTGGCAAAGAAGGGGAAGATGCCAGATGAAATAGGTGGTGTGAGAGGAAGAAGGATAGTTAGAAGGTGGCAGGTTGAAGCCAGTTGGGTCTGAAAGGTAAAGAGCTGGAGAAGAGGGAATCTGATGGGAGAAGAGAGTGGACCATAGGAGAAAGGGAAGGAGGCACCATGGGGAGGTGAATGGCAGGTAAGAAGAGTGGGAAATTGAAGGAGGAGGGATGGGGAGAGAATTTTTCTTTACCAGAAGGAGAAATCGATATTCATGCCATCAGGTTGGAGGCTACCGAGATGGAATATATGGTGTTGCTCTTCT
This sequence comes from Mobula hypostoma, assembly GCF_963921235.1. Lineage (NCBI taxonomy): Eukaryota > Metazoa > Chordata > Chondrichthyes > Myliobatiformes > Myliobatidae > Mobula > Mobula hypostoma. Next base: position 84,875,340 of record NC_086103.1, on the reverse strand, counting down.
GTCCTGAGGATCGTCTTATCGTCGCTCAAGAGAAGGCCACAACAGACATGTCGGAACAGTAATGGGAATCAGAATTAAAATCTTCAGCCATCGGAATGTACCAGTTTTGGTGGATGGAGCAGAGGCGCTTGATGAAGTGGTCTGCCACAGGTCTCACCAATGTTGAAGAGGCTGCATCAGGAGCACCGAGACAATAGATGGTGAGGGAGCAGGTGAATAGCACTTTGGCTCTTTGCAAGGATAAGTGCCGGAAGGGAGATTAGTGGGGAGAGAGAAATGGACCAGGGAATCATGGAGAGAGCGATCCCTGTGGAAAGTTGGGGGCGGGGATGTTGGGGGAAGGTGTTGCCTTAGAAAGGAAATCCTCAGCCTGGGAACAGATGTGGCGGAGGTGAAAGAATTGAGAAAAGAAAATAGCATATTTATAGGTGACGGTGGGAAGAGGTATTTTCAAGATAGCTGTGGGAATTGGTAGGTTTAGAAAAGTTCTCTGTTAACAGTTTGCCTCCAGAAATGCAGGCAGAAAGATGGGGGGAAAAAAAGAAGGGAGGTGTCAGAAATGGACCAAATGAATTTAAGGTTAGGGTGGAAGTTGGGGGCAAAGTTGAGGCAAGTTCAGCATGGGTGGAGGAAACTGCACCAATACAGTCATCAACACAGGCTGCGGCAGAAATTGAACCCCAGTCGGTTAAAGATGGCTCTGTAAAGCAATGTTCTAACTGATAAACTACATTACTCCACTTATGAAACACATCTGTATTGAATTGATGTGATTGAAGTGAATTTCAAAAGTGAAGTAGAAATGAAATGCAACTTTTCTGCAGTTTTATCCTCTATGGATATTGATTTGTTGAATTTCTATTCCTTCTTTCTCCCCTGCCCCCAAGTCAAGGTATCAAATTAGACAGCAAAGTAAAAGCTCCTGGTTGATGATCTCTGCTGATTTAAATTTGCCCAGGTACCACTGGCCTCTGGTGTTTTATTTTAAAGTAGTAGTAACATCATGAAACTGGAGCAAGCATTATGTAAACGGATTGCTGTATGTCACATACCTTGCGTAATTTCCTTTACTGGTGAAGTAAATAATTCAATAACTTCCTCTGCAGTTAAATCGATCACACTAGCATGTAATAAATTTTTTATAATTACACTTTTGTTCCAAGTTTTCATTTTGGCCATGGCTGAAGCTGCATTAGAAATTAGTGCTCCAGCTCAACTGTAGTCAACTACAACAAGGATTTAAAAAAAAAATTCACCTGCCAGTCCCTCTCAAATTTCAACTAATGAGGATTGACTGTACAGGAGGCAGCACTCAGTTCTATGCCTGAGAGATTGTTTCATTTCCCACCCCACCATGACTCTTTTTGTTGTATGTACACCAATTATTCTTCCCAGTTCCAGTGCTGCAGAATGGTGGACTAACTATTAAAATTTCATTCTAGTGAATGTGCTTCCCCCTTATTCCTAATATTTAATGGCATAAGTAATTTACAGGTGTTTGATTTACTGTATTTTTTGTATATGAAAAAACTAGATTACCAGAATGGCCCCATGATGAGATAAAGTATTGGAAGCTGGCCTTGTACTACCCTGCAGCTTCACCTTCTGATTCTGATCCCCCCCCCCCACCCCCCATGTTTTCTTCCACACATGCTTCCCTTCTCTTTCGCTGTCTGCTTTAAAAGTTAATGAACCTGGACGGTGTTGATGCTATTAATAATTTAGTGGTGCACTGTTACTTTGCTTCTGTTTTGAAAAGAACTATCCACTTTAGGTGCTCTGTAAAACAAAAGGCTGAAGTAATAGACTTTGTCTTTTTAGAGCAGTTTTCTGCTCCTGAAAAATAATGTAGTTATTTAATGTATGGAAATAATAGGCCTAAATATTTTAACTTCCACATTTTGTTTAATATACTTCATAAAGCCATTTCAGCACTTTTTTATCATGAACATTATAACTTCTGTCCTTCATGTTTGATGTTGACATTTGATAATTACCAGAGCAAGATCATATTAGTGATGTCATCTACTGAGGGTATTTCTTTACTTTATACTTCATTGTCGCCAAACAATTGATACTAGAACGTACAATCATCAAAGCGATGTTTGATTCTGCGCTTTCCGCTCCCTGGATTCTTTAATAGCCTGATCAATGGTTTCTTCAGAGAATCAAATATAGATTATGTGCACTGTACAGGGAAGAAGAAATGCATGAATGCTAAAGGCCTAATGGGATACGTGTCTACTTAGGCAAAAGAGCCAGGGTCATTCTTTCATTTTAAGTTGCTGTTTAGAGGGTTTGGAGAAACTGACTATCCTGAAGAGGAGGATGTGGGAATCTGCAAAATGTGATTGCTGGAGTTACTCAACTTTTTCATTTGAATTAAGAATACAATAAATGGGAATCAGATCTGCATATTAATATTGATGAAACAAATTGGTCAAGACTGTCTTGACAGTATGACAAATACAATAAACATACGACTTAGATTAGTACAATATAATTTTTTACACCAATTATATGTTACACCGCAAAAAATAAATAGATTAAATTTAAACTTATCTGATCAATGCTTTCAATGTAATCAAGAAATTGGTACTTTCTTACATTCTACTTGGTCTTGTTCCAAAATTCAGTCTTTTTGGATAAATTTAAGAGTTTTATTGGAACAAATTACTGGAACTCAACTTCCACATAACCCTATATTATTTCTATTAGGTGATATTGAAGGAATAAAACCGAAACTTAAACTGAATAAATATCAGAAAGAATTTATAAAAATTGCATTGGCAGTAGCCAAGAAGGCTATAGCAGTTACTTGGAAATCGGATTCGTATTTAAGTATGGATCGTTGGAATAATGAAATTTCTAGTTGTATTCCACTCGAAAAAATTACTTATAATTTAAGAGATAAATATGATACATTTTTGAATATTTGGCGCCCATATTTACAAAAGATAGGATGGCATATTTAGTTGCTCCGATGATAAAGATGTTGGTCCCTTGGGGAAAGTAATAAATATACTAAATTTATGTTGAATCCCATGGAGCATGTGGAAATTTTCCAATATCCAGGCAGTTCTTCTTTCTTTTTCTTTTCTTTTTTTTCTTTTTTTTCAGGTAGAGGTATATATCGGCGGGAAGGGTTAAGGGGAAGGGGGAGGGTAGATATTATCTTTCTATGTAATCTTTTCAAAAACTCAATAAAAAATTATATTAAAATAAAAGAATACAATAATATTGGAGAAGGTGTGAAATCTTCGATTACAAATTACAGTTTGTTCAGATTTGCTGAATGTACAAAATACATAGTTGTGAATTGTAATGAGTTAGTGGTAGCAAATATATGCTGCTTTATGCTTGGAATATGAATGAAGGCAGACTTTGACCAGCTATTTAACTAGATTTCCCAACTGAACTTGAAGTCATTTTTGGTTGATTCCTTTCTCACTTAATGTGTACAAGCTAGTAGGGCTAACTGAGCAGTTGAATATTCAGGAAAGCTCCTGCTTTATGGTTGTTTAGGTAACAGAAATTTACCCTTACAGAATTCACAAATAGCTACCCAAAACTGATAAATTAAATGAAATTCATAATTTATGTGAAGTGAAAGAAGAGAAATAAATTTTGTTTCAACTTTTGTTTCCTGACACTTGTACGCTGATGACATGAATTCACATTACAACAAGTCATTAAATGGACGATTTTCTAGGAATGTAACCATCCCTTTCTGTAATGTGGGAGTCACCTGTATAATTTCTTGCTACTTGTGTAATGAAGGTTTAAATTTTGATTGCAAAATGTAATTTTTACATTTGACCAAAGCACACAACTACAGGCAAGTTACAAAATGATTACCAGAGATAGAGAAGGCCAGAACTGTGCATATTTGTTGCATTATCTTTGAATTTACTGAAGTTCTAGGTTTTAACAATGGAGAGTTGTTGTAATTTGTCGGCATGCTCCATTGTATCAAGGATTCAAAGTACACTTATTGTCAACATATGTATGCAGTGTTCAATCCTGAGGTACGTCTTCCTACAGATAGCTGTGAAACATAGAAAACTGTGGAACCTATTCAAAGAAATTCATCAAACCCCTAACATGCAAAAAAAGAACAAATTTTGAAAACAGCAAAAAAACCCAAAAAACATTGAATGTGAAACAACAAACCACAAAGTCATCGAAAGAATCCAGGCATATTCAGTTCTGTTCAGTCTAGCACTGTCGCCTGTTACCTGAAGGCTGTTGGGCCAATCTGCCCCAATCAAAATCACACAAAATAGCAACAAAAGAATGAGTGACCAGAAACGCATCATAATATGAGCTAGAGGCCAATTCACAAATTGTGTCAATTAAAACTTGCCTAAGACCCAGAGCTCCGGCACCATCCTCCGCCAGCATTGGTGGGGGGGGGGGGGGTGGTGCGGGGAGACCATTCAAAGGCAGGGACCTTCCTCTGGGAGCAGCGAGAGAGGCTGTCACACGCAGACACTTTCCTCTGGCAGCAGGAAGGAAGGTACTGCTCAACATTCATTTGCCTTCTGCCTTCACCCTGATTATTTCAATCTTTCTCAATGCTTTAATCAGCGAGATCTGTGAGAAATGAAGTCAGTCATGGGCTCAGCCTGTTTTCAGGTTTCTTGGCCTTGAGGCCACGCGTTTTGCTCAGAACCTCACCAAAACCCCCTCAGAGACAGCAAAGCTCCAGATAGCTCAATTGGCCTGAAAATGCACCAATAAGCATTAGTTAATTTCTTTTGCATTAGTTGGATTTAATTCCTTCAATAATTTAGAGACAAAAAAGTAACATTTCTTAAGTGATTATTTTCTTTTTTTATTTTTTTTGTGTGATTTTAAGTGATAATTTGCAATTTTCTAGCTAAAGTGGAGAAACTTGAAATGTTGCTGCCAACTAGTTCTAGTACAATACTTCTACAGAAAATTTTAATTTCTAATGTTCTTAGTGTTGGGTATATGGTTGAAGGCTATTTTGTGTTGCCAATATCCATATTTTTAATATTGGATTTGTGATTTAACTGAACAGAATAGATTGTGATCTCTGGGCACTACAATGAAACTAGGGCTGGACATTTGATGGGGGAAAAGCGGAACATGGGAGGGGGTGGAGGAGAGAAAGTGATTTTATAGCTATTCAGACAATTGTATATAAGCTGATGGTCATGTAAAATGTTATACCAACATCTTTGTTACTTATTTAATCTAGTGCTGTATCTTCCATTGTTCTTAATGTTCAAAATGCTTACGCTGTAGTTAAATTTGTTTTTTTTTTAAACTGTGTAATGCTACTTTCAAATCCTGAGCACATTGCTGAAGTGCAACTATGAAAATGTAATTCTTTAATGTACTTTATCAAAGTAGAAAATGTTAAATATTGGATTCAATTTGATGCATCTGAACAGACAAGTGTTGTTGCCATTGTGGAATTTCTCTCCCCTCAGGCAAAATGACTACCTAACTCAAACTCCTAGGTGATTCACAGATTTGCTGGTGCCGACTTTTTTTTCCTGTGGTAATGAAACCTGCTCCAGTGGTTCAGTGATTCTCCTGTAATTACATGGCTGACAGTAACGTGGGAAAGTGTTGTTATGTTTTCATTTAGTTATTCTCTCCAGTGAAGATGCCAATACTATTTCCATGATGTTCACTATTGTGCATGCTGTTCATTTTGCTGGTTCATTTGCCATCCCACAGTGAAAATTGAATACCTCCCATACCAAGTGGGATATTAGATGTTGCAGCCATTGTGAAAAAGATTATATCTCATTTATCAAAAAAACCCTGACCTACTTGTATGATGAAAACAGATGTAGCCCTTGTCAGTTGAAATCTATTAATTTCTGTATTCATGAGCGGTTTTCCTGTTGTAAAAGTGTAAACTTGATCCAAAACAGCTTGTGCAGAAATATTTTATTAAATTAAGAAGAATTATATTTCAATGGCTTTTACCGGTGATTTGATTTGCTATGCCCAATACAGAACAAGAACTCCAGGGATGGGAAGTGGGGAAGAATGATAGGACACCTGAGATCAACTGAGCTGATAAGAGAAGATAATTTATTGTCATTCTTGTTTTTCTTTAGTGAATGGAATATGCAGGTGAAGAAAAGATTAAAGGGAAAAAAGATGCATTTTCCATCATCCATTGCCCTTTTTTAAAAAACCTTAAATAGCTTGCAATTTGTGTGAGAAATAGTTAAGTTGAGAGGGTTTGGTGCATCTGTCATAACATGATTTTGACATTTACTCACACAACTGTAAAGTTAGGATCAATAATTTAATCATGTTTGTTCAGTTGCTATGGATAAACTCTTGACACAGAGGAAATAGTAATCAATGGATTGATACATTGCTGAGCATGTCAGTAAATCAACATATTAATTTAATTTGAGTAGATTATCGCAAGCAGGATGTATATTTATTTAAACCAAGTCCTATATTGACTTTCAGTACCCATACCCTTACTCACATTCCAGATCTTTCATGTAATTCATGGAGTTCCATGCTACCTCTGTTTTCTGTGCTTTTGATTTGTCTCATGTTAGGTAGCTGTAATATTAACCCATACAAGAAAATCCCTCTAGGCTTTTCTATCTCATACATGTAATTGCCAATTTCCTTCACTCTTTCCCCCTCCCCAACCCTAGAAGTAGAGCACAATCGAAGCTGAATAGTTACCATTGCTTACTGTTGGTCCAATAGATAAACTCTCTTAATCTGAGGATGTAGAGAATGTACAGGGCTAGAGGATGTATGAAATTTTTACAGGGCTACATGGATCAATGTGGTATCAGGGACCAGGCCACCATCAGAATAGATCTTATTCAGATCTAAGATGAAAAGAAATTTCTTAAGGGGAGGTGAATTTTAAAAATTCTCTGTTCAAAGTCACTTAAAGTTTGGGTGATGAGAATATTTAAAACTGACATCAGTAGTTGTTTAGGTAAAAAAAAATTTATGGATATAGTTTATTGTAGGAGAATTTCACCAAAGTAAAATGTTGGCCATTTTGTTATTGAATAGCTAAACAGGCTTGAAGGATGGAATGACCACTACCTTGTATGCTCTTTAGGTTGGGCTAAGTGATAATGAGACATTGTAAAAGTAAAAAAAAACTTGAGAATCCACACCTGGAGTATTGAATATGGTTGTGGCCTACTGCCAAGCAAAGGACACACTTGCCTCAGAGGGAATATCACAAAGATTTTGTAGACTGCTTTTGGGAAAGTGGAGGAAAAAAATCTTTTAAATTAAGCCTTTATTCCCTAGATTTTAGAATGAAAATTAATTTAATGAAATACACCAAATTCATAAATGACTTGACACTGTGGATGATGCTTTATCCTGTTTGTACAATTTAAAGCAAGAGCAACTAGTTTTATTCTCAGAATGAAGGTTTGACTAATTTAGCCCAAGAAAGGAGAAATTTTTATAACTTATGTACCTTTGGGATTGTGAGTACTTAGTTTTTGACGAAATTCAGCATTAGAGATCATAGAATTTTGACTACTGAGAAAATCAATGCAATTGGGGAAAAGTGCAGGAAGGTGGAGTTAAGGTAAAAGGTCAAAAAAGACCTTAAAATAATATTGGATTAGGTTCAAAAGGACCAGCTTGCCGACTCATACAAATCTTTACTGTGTTCTTAGAAAATGCCCAAAAAGAGCTTGATAGGCCAGACAACATCTTTTGAAGGAGAACTAATTAATATATCCACTTGAAGCCCCTTTATCAGAACTGGGAAAGAGAGAAAACAAGTTATTTATAACTTGCTGAGAGAGTTGGTTATAGAGCATATAAGGAGAGACAAAGGTTGCTATGAGGGGAAGTTGATTGTTATAATGGGAGTAGGTAGAGAAAGTTCAAAGGAACATGAAAGCTGGGAAATGCAGAGCTGCAAGAAATGTCCAGTGTTTGGCCAAATTAGCACAGAGAGAAAAAATAGCTCATATTATAGGTAGGTAGTCTAGACAGATTCTGATGGTTGCAGTACGCCTAGACAGATGATTTAAGTACTATTTATCAAGCTTACCTTGGGTCTCCTTATATATTTAAAAAAACAAATGTAATGCTGTTGTTTCAGAACCTGCTATTTCTGCTGTAGGTCATCCATCTATAATATTAGCTCAGTTTTTTTTTTCTGTCCTCTTGTAGCCTCATCTACAAGACATTTCTTATGGTTCTGACTTCTGCAGATTTTACTTTCATTAGTGTCTTTTGTTTTCTTCTGTGCCCTTATTTATTGGCCCTCTCCCTTGTTCCACAGAAATCCTGGTCTTGCCCTCTCAGAGAGATTTCCTTTATTCTATCCAATCCTCTTTGCAACTGGGAACTAACTTGTTTTCTTTCCTCCATGGTGATGTTAGGTCTTTGGCCACATACATTACCTTTTTCTCTTTCCATGGACCTGCATGCTTACATGATTTTTGTTTTTAATTTCAAATTTCCAGAGTTCGTGTGATTTTGATTTTTATCATTGGCATTTCAGTGTTATGACCAGAACATTAATTGAAGAAGAAATCAAATAGAAAATCTTGTTGCTTGGACATTTCTATTTAATTTCCAATGTATGCTCAAGGCACACTTTAAAACAGAAGGTTTTTTTTTGTGTTGAATGTATTCCTTTGAATCAAGAATTAAGTCATCATGTAGCATATTGGGATGTGACAATCCCATTGAAATTATTATTGGTTGTCTTTTACCCATTCCATAGTGAGCATAAAAGCTTATTCAGTATTTAATAAACCATGACACTGGAAATGCTACAGGATGAAAAAATACTGATGAGCAAAGTAACTGGAGTGAATTGATAAGGTAAAATTAAAAGGATCCTTTGCTGTGCAATAATAGCTGAGATTAAGATTTGAGCTCATGTTGACTTTAAACAGTCATCAAATTTTGAACATTTTACAGTCATGGTTACCTGTTCTGTAGCAAAGACCTTGAGAATTATTGAGACAAATACCTACTTTTTTAAAAAAACTAGTAGCCAAATATTTCTGACTAATGCTTTGCAGAATATATTGGCTAAGGATACAGTGGACCAGTCGCAAAAGGTGTTTGTTGATTGAAGCAATTTAGTTCAATTCATTCATTCATTTAACAATTCTCTGTTTTGGGGAACTTGTGCTATAAGTATCCTAGAAGAAGGGTGATTCAAACTATGGTGCACTTTTATATTAAAAAAAACTTGGCAAAAATGTATAGGCATAAATCAAATGTTGGGGGCCAGCTGGTGGCGCAATGACATCAGCGCCGGACTCTACAACGGAGATTCCCGGGTTCAAACCCAGTCGGGTCCACTCCTGAGTATGCTTTCCATCCGTGCCGGGTTGAGTGTCGAGATCACAACTTGACCTCGTAAACTAAAGGGAAGAATGCTGCGAAATGTCTGTGTGGGGGGTGGCACGCCACACATTCTCTCTCTCTCGCCCCCTGCCTTGTAAAGGCATGAAAAAGACATCGTCCCACCAACATCGCACGCGCACGGACGCATGCATGCAGACGCGTGCGCACATGCCAAAAAAAATCAAATGCTGGATTACAAAAACTTTGAGGATGCTTCGGATTTTTTAAAGAATAAATCTATAGTGTAAATGTTAATGTTTAAAAATAATTTGAGTTGTGCTTTTGACTCATTCTGTCTTATGTCTGTGATGTGTAATCCTGATCACTGTGCTCTACATTTAAGAAACTGATCCTTGCTATTGACGTCAAGAATTAAAAATGTTAAACACAGTTGAGCTATTATGAACTGATCATACTGGATCATATCTTTTGTTGGGTCCATATAATGGCAATAGTTGTTATTCAGATTGATTTGAACTAAAATCAGTCTCATATGTTTTCTGTGTACTTGCATGCATTTCTCAAGTTTTCTTGCTAATTGCAAAGGCATGTTTTTTTAATTCACTTTTGGGATTAGGCATTACTGGCAAGGCGAGCACTTATTACCCATCCCCAATTACCTCTCTGCAGTTCCCTTTAGAAGGTGGTGATGAGCTGCTGCCTTAAACAGCTGCTAACCATCTTGGGGGCTCTACATTACAACTATCTTATCAGTTATCCATTTTTTTTTTGGTATTGGAAAGGAAATTCCAGAATTTGGCTCCAGCAGCTACAAGCGATAGAAACTTGCAGCTGGTGATGCTATCTTGCTCTTGCTGACCTTGTCCTTGATGGTATATGTCATGGCTGTAGGAGCGTGCTGTCAGAGTAGTCTGGATGAGTACTTTGTAGGATTTAAAGAATTTAAAATGCTAAACACAGTTGAGGCAGCATAAACTGATCATACTGGATCATCTCTTTTGTTGGGACTATATAATGGCAATAGTTATTGGTCGGATTGATTTGAACTAAGATCAGTCTCATGCTTGCTTGCATTTCTGAGTTTTCATGCTAATCATAAATGCATGATTTTTTAAATTCGCTTTTGGGATTGGGCATAATCCCAATTAATAAAAACACAGTGATATATTTCTGAGGCAGAATGGTATGTGGCCTGGAGCATTGTATGCTAGCAATGGAGGCAAGGAATATTTTGGTTTATTGATAAGGTGCCAATTAAACAATCAATGCTTCAATGATCCAACAGGAATTTTGAAATGTAAACTCAAATTTAAGTACTAGCATTTCAAATATATCCTAACTAAAGAACATGTAACTCCAAAATGGACGATTCCATGGTTTTGCTGCTATTGAGACTCCTCCCTTCTTTCCTCCTCTAAGTGTCTCATCATAATCTTCTATTTATTTTGTCAATGCATGTCCAAGCTCCCCTAATTGTTTCTATGTGTTAAGCCTTCCTCATGTTAATGAGTTCCATGTTTTCACCATGAATGTAGAATACAGAATGACTCCAGCTCGAAGCAACCAAATCAATTTTTCTAAAATCACGTGGCAGTAACATGGCTTCAAACCAATAGCAGTATACCCCAACTATCGAGAATAGTAGTTTGTAAACTTTAACTTCAGTACGATTCAAATCTTTGAAGTTTTTAATTATTGGAAAAAGCACATTGTCACGTCAAGTTTCTGGTTCTTTTAATTAGAACCAGAATTCTCTCAACAGAGAGCAGAAAACTGTATATGCTTTACTTCTAATTTTACATCGTGCTGTGTATTGCCTTTAGGGTCTATTTATTACAATTATCCATTAGTTACCTTTTTTTGTTGTTAGGCATATGACATGTGGAAATCCATCATTATCATGCTTTGCTGTTTTGGATTACCTGTGATAAGATATTGAGAATTTAATACAAAAAAATCCATCTGCTAGATTTGGACTGCATGCTTGGTTTCTATAGCAACTACCATCAATTTAGTTTGGTGAAAGGAAAGTTTTAGGTATGGTCAGGTGTAAGTGGGGGCACTGTGTAGTTTGCTATCAGTGTTTGCTGCTTTCACAGTACAAGCATTTTCTTAAGTATTTCCTGAAACCAAGGACAGAATACCAGTGTGAAATGTTTTCTAACATCAGGTGGGTTGCTAAGTTATTAACCATACTATGTCACTAGCCCATTTTTATTGTATTTAAGTTTATCAGTGTTAAGCAATTAACTCTCGTTGTGCTTGACTCATGTTAATTTCTTGGTTATTACCACTTGGACTTTCCCCATGCTCTTCAATGCCCCCCTATTTAACTTTATTGTCATTATCTATGCCAGACTACAGTTACATTGAAGAGTTCAAGGCAACTGCCCAGGCTGAATTTCAGAGATGAGATGGGAGTGCTGCATCGTTTAGTGTGGCACCAATAAGTGTTGATAAAACTGAAGTCATTGGGAATCAAGAAGGAACACTGTTGGAGGTGTATCTTGCACAAGGGAAAATGGTTGAGATTGTTTGAGGTCAGTCAACCAAAAACCAGAACATCATTGCTGGAGATATTTGGATGTCATCTTCAGGTGCATTATCTAGGTCAAAAGTTGGTGAATTTGCAGATGATTGCACAAAGTTCAATGTATTTATGACTCCTCAGCAAATGAAGTTGTCATACCTGGATACAAGAAGACACGGGCATCATTTTGGCATGGCTGATAACTGGCACATAACATTTTTGCCACAAAAGTGTCTGCCAGTGACCATCTGCAAACTATCTACTATTGACATCTAATGGAATTACCATCACTGGGTCCTTTGTGAATAACATCCTGGAGGAGTCACCTTGATCAACTGCATAAATACAATGGCTACAAGAGAAGACCAGAGGCTGGGCATCCTGTGGCAAGTGACATACCTCCTGACATTTGACGCTTCATCTATTATCACATACAGTGGCTGTATGTACCATCTGTAAATTACAGTACAATGCTTAGCCCAGCACATATCAATGGCTCTATGAACTTGACATTATATATTATCACCAAAGATAAGGCTACAGGCACATGGGAGCACTACTATCCAGGGGTTTCCCTCCAGGCCACGTATCATTTTGCCTCAGAAATATATCACTGTGCTTTTGCTACCTCAGGTTCTAAACCTTGTATTTGTTCTAATGGCACAGTTGAAGTACTTTTGTTGGAAACACTGTAGCACTTCCAAGAAGGTAGCTCAACACCAAGGGCAATGAGAGATGAGCAATAAGTAATCTTGCCAGCAATTCCGGAATAATAAAATAAATTTTAAAAAACTAAATTGTCTCATGTTTTGACAAGTGATAAAACTTCAACAAAATAAGGGTTAATAAAATGCAAATGGCATTGACTTTGTGAACAGGAATAGATGGTGCGCAAGCAGGTCAGATGTGTTCATAGCTGAGTGATTTTTGTGGATGGGGAGGTGTTAATGCTGCCTGCCTTGTGAGAGAATAAAGTTCTCTGGAGGAAGCCCAATATAAACTAATCTAACAGCTCCCCCTAGCCTCCAGAGCTGCCTACGGCTCTTAATTTTATACCAGTCGCAGGAAACCTTTACACTCAGTCATTTTTCCCTTGCATCTAGAAGTGGGAAATTTTTTTTTCACCAAAAAGCTCAGGGATTCTGGGTAGGGCCAGAAATGAGAGCCATGCATACAAAGCATGGGAAAGGAAGAAGTAAACTGCTTTTCTTATTTATTTTTTTTTGGCGTGTGCGTGCATGATGTCTTTTTCATGGTTTTCACAAGGCGCAGAGTGTGAGAGAGAGAGACTGTGTGGTGCGCCACTCCTCACACAGACATTTTCACAAGATTTTTTCCTTTTACGAGGTCGAGTTACGATCTCGACACTCAACCCGGCACAGATGGAAAGCGTACTTGGGAGTGGACCCGACTGGTTTTGAACCTGGGAACCTCCGCTCCCGGGTCCGGCGCTGATGTCATTGCGCCACCAGCCAGCCATAAATAAACTACTTCTCTACCTTTCCAAAACAGTTATTTCTGAATGGTTTTGAGTTGCCAAGCTCAAGGGATAGATTTTTTTTTGCTCAGTGCAGAATGCCATGCATGATTTTAAAAACAATGATATGCTGTGAATTGTGCGCTTCAGTAGACCTCTTTAATAATATTGCTTTCCCTAGAGAATAACAACTTTCACTCTTTGTGATCTTTTTTCATTGTGGAGAAGAGTTGTGAACAGCAGTGCAAAATAGATTTTAATGGGTATTTAATTTTTCTATTGCGCCCCATTAACTATCACCAAGAGCTATCGTATTTAATGTCCTGTGTAAGAAGGATTTAATAGATTGAAAGGAGAGGAGTGTACAGCTCATTGTACTTCTAAAGTCTATCTTTGAAAGGTTGGAGCTATATAAACAAAAGTTGCCTACATGTGAAAAATGTGGCAAATCATGTAAATTTTAAAAGTGGACATTCCTGATGCAAAGTAGGACACATTTTCCCAACACTAATAAATGCATATGTTGGACACATACAATAGACGCTCAGTGGCCACTTTATTAGGTACCCCCTGTACCTAATAAAATGGCCACTGAGTGTATGTTTGCAGTGGTCTACTGCTGTAGCCCATCCACTTCAGGGTTTAATATGTTTTGCAGTCAGAGGTGCTTTTCTAACACATGGTCATTTGAGTTGCTGTTGCCTTCATGTCAGCTTGAATAAGTCTGGCCATTCTTCTCAAACCTCTCATTAACAAAGTGTCTTCGCACACAGAACTGCCACTCAGGGATTTTTTTTTGTTTTTACACCATACTGTGATCTCTAGAGAATGTGTGTGAGAAAATCGCAGGAGACTGGCAGTTTCTGAGGTGCTCAAACCACCCATCTGGCACCGACAGTGATTCCATGATCAAAGGCACTTAGATCACATTTCTTACCTGTCCGAGTACTGAAGCCCTGTGCTATTCAACTGGCTAGAGTGCTTGCAAGCATCTTCAACCTTTTGCTTCTGCAGTCTGAGGTACCCACTTGCTTCAAGCAAGCATTGGTCATACTGGTACCCAGTAGCACTTGCATGCACGTTGATAAATTGCTTTGAGGGGTTGAACATGAAGCATATCAATTCCTGTCTGAGGAGTGACCTGGATCCCCACGAACTTGCTGACCGTCATAATAGGTCAACAACAGGTGCCATTTAATTCGCTCTTCAGTTAGCTCTGGAACACCGAGACAATGAAGATGGATACATCAGGATGATCTTAATTGACTACAGCTCAGTATTCAACACTATTATCCCTTCAAAACCAATCACTATGCTCCAAGATATATGCCTTGATACCTCCCTGTGCAGCTGGATCTGCGATTTCCTCACTTGCAGATCCCAGTCAGTGCAGATTGGCAACAACATCTTCTCCACAATCATCATTAACAAGTGCACTACAAGAGTGTGTGATTTTCCCCTGCCTTACCATTGGGCCTGGGGTTCAGGAGCCTTAGGTCCCACACCACCAGATTCAGGAATTATTATTTCCCTGCAACCATCAGGATCCTGAACCAACATGGATAACTTTACTCAACTCAAACCCTTGATCTGATTCCACAACCTATAGACTCATTTTCAAGTACTCTACAGCTCATGTTCATGGTATTATTTAATTTTTTATTTGCACAATTTGTCTTTTACACATTGTTAGTTATCATTTAAATATAATTTTTACATAAAATTTTAGTCTCTTTATTTACCTGTAAATGCCTGCAAGAAAATTAATCTCAGGGTAGCATGTGGTGGCATATAGTAGTGCTAGAAAGTTTGTAAACCCTTTAGAATTTTCTCTATTTCTACATAAATATGACCCAAAATGATGAGATCTTCACGCAAGTCCTAAAACTAAAAGAGAACCCAATTAAACAAATAACCCAAAAAATTATACTTTTTCATTTATTCATTGAGAAAAATGATCCAATATTACATGTATTTGTTGTGAACCTTTGCTTTCAATAACTCATATAGCATAATTTCAACCAAAAGTTTCCGGTAACTGTTGATCAGTCCTGTACATTGGCTTGGAGGAATTTTAGGCCATTTTTCCTTACAAAACGGTTTTGATTCTGGTATGTTGGTGGGCTTCCTTGCAGGAACTGCTTGTTTTGGGTCCTTCCACAACATTTCTATAGAATTAAAGTCGGTACTTTGACTCTGCCATTCCAAAATGTGAAATTTCTTCTGCTTTAACCATTCTTTGGTAGAATGGCTTGTGTGTTTAGGGTTGTTGTTTTGCTGCATGACTAACTTTCTCCTGAGCTTCAGGTCAGGGACGGATCGCTTGACATTTTCCTGTTGAATTTGCTGGTACAATTTAGGATTTATAGTTCTTAGTACCGAGGCAGCAAAGCAGGCACAAACTATGACACCATCACCACCATGTTTCACTGAGGGGATGAGGTTCTTATGCTGGAATGCAGTGTTTGCAACATAACACTTCTCATTTAAGCTAAAAAAAAATTCTATTTTGGACTTATCCGTTCACGGAACATTCTTCCAACAGCCTGCTGGTGTAATCATGTGGTCTTTAACAAACTTTAGACAGGCAGCAATGTTCTTCTTGGAGAGTAGTGGCTTTCTATTTGCAATCCTGCCATGCACACCATTGTTCAGTGTTTGCCTGATGGTAGACTCACCAACACTGACATTAGCCAATACAAGAGAGGCCTGTAGCTCCTTAGATGTTATCCTGAGTTCTGTGTGACCTCCTGGAATGTTACATGCCTTGCTTTTGGAGTGATTTTTGTTGGTTGAACGCTGCTGGGGAGTGTAACAACATTGTTTTACTTTCCGCCATTTCTACACCATCTGCCTGACCGTGGATTGGTGGAACCCAAACTCTTTAGAAACGGTTTTGTATCCTTTTCCTGGTGAGCATCAACAACTTTTTTGAGGTACTCAAATCTTTGATTGAGGCATGGCACACTTCCAAAAACCTGTGTGGTGAAGATCAGTCTTTGATAGTGAAGCAGGTTTATGTGCTTTAAATAGGGCAGGGCCTCCCACACTCTCACCTAATTGTCATCCCATTGATTGCAGCACCTGACTCTCCTGTAAATGAATTGATAATCCTAGAGGTTCACATACTTTCTTTCCAGCAAATACATGTAATGTTGGATAATTTTTCTCAATGAATGAACAAGTATAATGCTTTTTGTTATTTATTTAATTCAGTTCTCCTTATCTAGTTTTAGGACTTCTGTGAAGATCTGATCATATTTTAGTTCATATTTATACAGAAATAGAGAAAATTCTACAGGATTCACAAACTTTCTAGCACCGCTGTACACATACTTCGATAATAAATTTACTTAAGTAATTTGAATTATTCTTTCTGAAATTTGGTTGGGAAAATGTTTCAGTTCGCACTGTGTACTCTTGAGAATAAAGTCTAAATCAGAATGCAAAGACACTTAGATCATATTTCTTACCTGGCCGAGTACTGATCAGTATTAGCTTTCAAGGTATCTCATGATTAACAGGTATAGTATCTGGATTTGAGCCCCATAAACCCCACCCCAATGCTTTGTTATGCATATTTTGGTACATGAAAATGATGTTCTGGGGGAGCCTTTTATTGGGCTGTCGAATTTCAGGGACAAGCATATTTGCTACTGAGGGGAGGATGGGGGGGTGGAGGTGTAAAAGAAAACACTCTTAAAGAATTGCTGGTGGTGTACAAACGACCATTTGTCCATTGAAATTAATAAACACAGCAAAACTTGTACACAATATAGCTAGGCACAGAAAGACTTCGGGTAAGATTTGAGGCACTCTCGGATGGTGGTGTTGTAGTTTTTTATGATCACAAGACCTTGCTGGATATTAAGAACTTTAAAGTACTGCAGGTTTATCCAATCAGCAAGTTGCTTATTGGCAGAGAAACTGAAGGAACTGGACTTGTCAAGGATTGTGCTACTGCATGTGTTGGAGAGTTGGAGTTGGTGAACAAAGGAGGTGTGGAGTCTAGCAGCAAGTGGTCAACTTGGTTGCTTTTCTTGTAAGGTTCTTTTGGGTATTGTTAATGTGGAATGCTGCAAGTCCGATTCACTGATTTGTTGGCAAATGGTGGGGGTGGACGATGGGGTGGGAGGAATTGCGTGTCCTCAGTCGTGGCAAGGACAAGGCTTAAGCTGCACTGTTGCTTGATTGCACTTCCCAGGGGAGGTGTCAGAATTGGCGCACTGCACTAGAGTGCCAGTGGTGGTGTGGCGCAATGTCCATGCTGGAGCCAGTGCTGCTCTCTGGTGTTCACTCAGCAGAAGACAGTATGTATTGTGTTTGGTTGCAGGCTGCTGCAATATTCATGGACTTAAGGTCTTGGACTATATTTTTTTGTGTGACTGATGTTTACTTGCTACATTATATGTTCTATATGTGCCTTGTGCTATGTATGACTGTTGGTACTGTGTTTTGCACCTTGGTACGGGAGTAATAATGTTTTATTTGGCTGTATTCATGGATGGTTGAATGAAGTTGAACTTGAAATCAGATTTTTCAGAAATGAATTATTCTGTTCCAAAATTTGTGATAATGTCCATGGTTGCTTTTGAAGGTACAATGTATGGTTAAACCAGATGAAGTCCTGCAGTAAGTTCCCAGTCATATGAGATAAAAGAATTCTGCAAATAGTGGTTTTCATCTTTCCTCAAGTAACTCGCATAAAACTGGAGGAACTCAGCAGTTCAGGCAACATCTATGGAGGGAAATGAATAGTTGATATTTTGGCCCATGTCCCTTCATCAGAACTGGAAAAATACAGGGCAGAAGCCAGAATAAAAGGATTGTCTCAGGCTTGCAAGTATAGGTAATTGCAGTTGAGGGGGAGAGGCAGGAAGTTTGGGAGAAGCTTGTAGGTGATAGATGGAAGAGATAAAGGGCTGAAGAAGGAGGGATCTGATAGCGTAGGGCAGTCGACATGGAATAAAAGGAGCAAGCTGAAGTTTTTGGATAGTAGTGGGGAAAGAGAAGGGGTACAAAGGTCAGTGCGATATGGAAAACAAAAGGGAGAGGGGTTGGTGACTGAGGGGAGCGCTTACCAGTAGTTAGAGAAATCGATGTTGATGCCATCAGTTTGGGGAATATGAGGTTTTTCACCTCCAATCTGCATCTGGCATCAGTGTAGCAGTAGAGGAAGCAAGCCATGGATAGCCATAAGTGTGGTAATGGGAGATGGAATTAAAGTGACTGGCTATCAGGAGATCCTGACTGTTAAGCAGTTATTAGTTGTTTAGGGCCCTCAGTGATGGTGAGGGAGGATATGTAGGGACAGTTGTAACACTTTGTGCACTGTAAAGGGCCCTAAATAGTCCCTCCAGGTGAGGTAGTGCTCCACATGTGAATCCAAAGGGTTGTTTATTATATCCGGTGCTCACAGTGCAGCCTCCTGTACATTGGTGAGACCCAACGCAGATGAGGGGATTGTTTCATTGAGCACCTTTGTTCCATCCACTGGTATCTGCAGTCTCCTTGTGTTTTCATCATTCCTTCATGTCCATTTCAAATACAGAAAACACATAGACAAGTGTTTCCACATGTCCACCTTATCTGAGTGTGGGGCAAAAATTAAGTTTGAGGACCAATTGTGGGGATAGTATGATAAGCAGAATGGGTCTATCTTCCTTGTAGATCGTATAGATCATATCATCAATGAGGAATTAATTGTATATGTGGTAATTTTATGTAAATAGCAGAAACTGTCTGGATTCCGGTTGACCTAGTATAAATAGATTTACTGTGTAAATTTGAATTGTAACCTTGCATTGGTGGAGGCATTGTGAGGAATGGCTCCCCATGAATTCACAAAATAAAGGCAGTAGCTAGTTTCGAGATCATTACCTACTTTGTGTTTGATTAGTACTAAATTCTGTAACTCTGAGGGCAGTATGTAATATTTGGGTGGTTACAAAAATATCACTAGTAAGGCAGATGATTGATTTGATTTACGTAGGTGCAAAATTAGAATATGTTTGCAATGTTTTTTTAAAGCATTTTCTCCTGTTTATAGTTAACTTATTGGTATGGACAAGTCTAATACCAACAGTTCCTACTCGTATCCAAAACAAGATTATTTGTTTGCAAATGTTATTTGGAGTTTATCATTAAACATCTTGTTAACTTTAATTATCAGATGTGTCCAAAAACATAATTATATTCTGTTCCTTTTCAAATAAAAGGATCTATTAAAAACAAAGTGGTATAAATGTCTTGAAGTAAATTTTTATTGTATAATTAATTACATGTGTGACAGTATTTTAAATAATTTTCTCCAGTTTCTGGAATGCCCATAACTGTATGATAGTGGAATTGGAAATGAAACGGCTTTCAAATGGTTATTTCACTTAAATGTGAAATTTAATTTGTGTGCATTATGAGCATCTCAATAAAACATCTTGTTTAATTGCCAAATTATTCATTTTTACAGTTCTCTTAGCCTGATTTCAGTCTCAGTTTTACTGTTAGTTATTTCTAGAACAATTGCCAAGTATCTCCGGTTTGCTGATTATGCCTTATGATATCCAGTGACTGGCATCGAGCTTCCATGGCAAGGAAGGGGGGGAAAGTACTCCTGGCCCTAAGAAAATAAATCAAAGACTCTTCGAAAAAAAAAATCATTGGAGCATTGACCCGGTTTTGGGATTATTCTACTCAAATTTATTACATATGGGAAAGTTGCATTAACTCTAGAGAAGTAGAGGGAAAGCACAATTAGCGTAAATCTAGCAGTAGCAGGATGTCCATTGTTAATCGTGCAAACCAAATAGAATCTTATGCCCAGTGTGTCACAGTTCAGAGCATAAATTGACCAGATCATCTACTTGTATGCTTGTTGAAATCAAACTAATGAGTGATG
This sequence comes from Mobula hypostoma, assembly GCF_963921235.1. Lineage (NCBI taxonomy): Eukaryota > Metazoa > Chordata > Chondrichthyes > Myliobatiformes > Myliobatidae > Mobula > Mobula hypostoma. Next base: position 84,855,108 of record NC_086103.1, on the reverse strand, counting down.
TTAAGATTTTTTCCTACCTTTTTTTGATCAAAGATGCAGGTTTTATTAATTAATAATGAGGACTTGTGTTTTCAAAATTTTATGCATTGGAGGGTTTCCATTTTTTTAATGTACAAACTGATGGCAACAGTAAGCAAGTTAAGTTTTTTTTCACTGGATAGCTAATTTTATTCCTGTTGAGGACGAGCCAGGTGACTGTAGCCCATTGTGCCTTATATTAGTGCTAGGGGAATTATTGGATGAAATTCCAAGGGACAAGGTTTATGTGTGTGTGTGTATGTGTGTGTGTATGTGTGTGTGTGTGTGTGTGTATATATATGTGTATGTGTGTGTGTATATATATATATATGTATGTGTGTGTATATGTGTGTGTGTATATGTGTGTGTGTGTGTATATATGTATGTGTATGTATATAGATATAGATAGATAGATATAGATAGATAGATAGAGGCAGGAAGTGATGAGGGATAGTTAGCATAGTTTTTCTTAATGTGGGGATTGGAGATGAGTTGGGAAATATTCTTTCTTACTGTGTTTTTTGAGGATGTAACCAGAACTAATGAAGGGAGTTGGACCAGTTGTCTGTGTAGACTTTAATTAGGCATTTAACAAAGTCTGCATAATAGGCTGGCAGAAGGTTAAGGCACATGGAATCTAGGGTGAGATGGTTAATTGTGAACCATCACCAAGCCTATTGTAGATCCTGAGGGTAGAGGTGGAAGGTTGTTTTTCTGATTGGAAGTCCGTGACAATGGTGTGTCATAGAGATCAGTGTAAGGACCTTTCAGTATGATGTATATTAGCAGTTTGGATATACTGTAAGAGATGTGAGCAAGTTTGCAGATGACAGAAAAATTGGTGGTCTTGTAGACGGCGAGGTAGTTTACCTAAGGCTACTGTAGGTCTGATGGAAAGTTGGGTCCATTAGAAAATGGAATTTGAACAAATACTAAGTGGTGCATTTTGGAAAATCAAATAGGGGTAGGACATTTACAATACTGGGAGAGCAGTAAAGAATCTTGATGAACAGAATCAAGGGTCCAAGTATAAATGGGTGGCACGATAGGCATACTTTATCTAAGCAGCAGCTTGGCTGTACTTTGGAGTATTGTGTTCAACACCTGCTCACTAACTGGAGGAAAGATAAAGATTGCACTAGTGAAAATACAGAGATTTACCAGGGCATTGCCTGGAATGGAGAGCTTTAGTTGTGGGGAGAGATGGGATTAGCTAGGCTTGTGTGAAGTAAGTGGCTGAAGATTGGCCTGATTGAAGTATAGAATTTGAAGCTTTTTTTCCCTGTGATAGTAGTATCAGAAATTTAAGGACATAGGTTTAGGGTGAGAGGAAATAGTTTGAAAGTAGATCTGAGGAGTAAGACATTGAAATATACACTCCTAATGTGGGCATATTAGGATTAGTGTAGAAGCAGAGAAAGGTAGGTATAGACAAAGTGGGATTAAATGTTTTTTGTGCTATAGAAGTTTGACTCTAAAATAATTATAGTTGATGAGCCAATTTATTTTTGGTAATTACTTCCATTACAGGCAAATTTGTTTTTTGTGTTGCAGCTATTTCTATTTACGTTCCTGTTTTTTTTGTACTTAATCAAATTTATTAGTGGTTCTGGATATTTCCCATCCATACTGATTCATTAGTTGATCTTTTAAAATAGGAAACTGGAAGGGTGGGGGCTGGGCAAGTGTGATGGGCTGGTCACTTGCATTATACAGTGCCCCCTGGTGCAAGTAAAATGTCAAAGCAGAGAAACGAACCAACTTTAAATGACACATTTGTCTAATGAAGGTTAAGCAATAGAGAAATAAAGCATTTTCAAGTTTGTACCCTTCAAATATACCTGAAATGCCATATTTGAATTGTGATATTGATTTTTGTTAAGTGTTTTAAATGTGGATGGTATGATTTGGAAGCAATACTTTCTGTATGGGTGATAAAAGCTGTTATATTTTCTGAGAAGGTGAAGTGTTTCGTGACAGTACTACTTTCTTATAATTTGGTTCAACCATAGCACATCTAACTACTAAATTGCTATGCAAAAAAGACTTGATGGACAGGGCATTTTAAAAGTGAGCATAGTGTTATGGTATGAAGTCATCAATACAATATGATATGCCATGTGACTATTTTCAAACTTGTGCATTACAATGAAGATAACAAAGCACAAATTTCCTCAGTGATCTAGATAGAAGGGGGTCATGTTTGTAGATAATAAAATGAATTGCTGTAAATTAATACTAAATTTCAGTGACTACACTATGCATGCCATAATACGTGTAGAATTCAAGTCAAAATATAACTGTGTAGCTCAGCCATTATTAGAGGGATTTCCAAAGTAGACTAGTGATATGATCTGAAGTTTTAAAACTAGCTTGGAAATTGTCTTTGTATTCTAGCACAATGCCCTGATTTGGTAAATGCTGGGTATCATTCTAGATCTAGTGTTTTTAATTTATTTAATATCTATGTACACAACATTTATTGAGCCAGTGATGTGTTTTTTATGCTTTATGTTAATATTTTCTGTGGTGTCATCCTTTGGTTGGATGAATCAGAATACTTGAAAAGAGTTACCCATTTGTTCCAATATCTATTATACCTAGTAAAGTATAGTGAACTATGATTAGTAGCAGGCCATGTTTTTGGAACTCATTTTACCTCCCTTTGTAAAATTTGGACCAAATTCAGACTTGGTACGGGCTGCTGTATCCTGTTTGATAATTCAAATAATGGGACAGTAACATTTGATTTAAAACAAGTTAAATGTGTACTGATGTGTCCTAAGGGCAACCTGACAAAAAATGTTTTCCCCACCCTGTTGAGGTATCTCATTAAAGCTGTCAGTGAGTCATTATTAAGTTTTCATGTGGTTGTGTGTTTTGATGCTAATGTAATGTGTATGACTTGTTTCATTTCAGCACAAATGTGGTTATGAATTATTCAGAGATTGAGTCTAAGGTTCGAGAAGCAACCAATGATGATCCGTGGGGACCTTCAGGGCAGCTAATGGCAGAGATCGCCAAGTAAGTACTAATCCTACTGAGCTCTCGGGGTAATGCTGAATGTGTATAGATTGAGTATGCTGCTAAAAAAAAGTAAAACTTGATTTCACTGTTTTGGTCCTGAAGTTGAATTTCAAAATATGAAATTGAATTTACACTGCATTCACTTCAAGAGCAAAACTCAGTGGAATAGAAATGGGCTGGGAAAAGCATATGAGAAAAAAAAACCTTGTAATATTTTTAAAGCAGCTCCAATACCACTCTTTATGAATAGCATGATGTTTGTTATTGCATGTTTTGTTTTGTTTCTAATGCTCTACAGCAGCAAAGGACAAGCGAAAAGTCTTACCACTTTAATGCCACTCCCAGTGGTTAACAATACAAATAATGCTTACATTTAAAATGCGTAATATTTTACAAATGGATCAGTGGGTGCTAAGGAGTTTTCTTTTAAATCCTACTCTCTATTACAGTGCATATTTTGTAACTGGGTTGAATGAGCTATTTTGTAAGCATTATTTTGTATTTTAATCCGTAAAGTGCAAACAAATTACTTTAACTGTTTTGTCACCTAGGTTAACAAACTTGCTATTCTTGAGGCAGAATGCCAGCAAAATTGTGCATTTCTCAAACTGGCTGCAACACAGTCCACCACAGTGTTGCATGCCACTGATATGCAGCTGAAGTGCTTTCTCTAGATTCACCATAAGTTTAGAGGGAGGGAACTAATTTTGCACGGTATATTTTTCAGTATTGAAAGGGACACAGCAAGAAAAAATTGGCATGCCAATCATTTATGCTGGCATTTATAGTGAGAGGATTCGAGTACAAGAGCAGGGAGGTACTACTGCAGTTGTACAAGGCCTTGGTGAGACCACACCTGGAGTATTGTGTGCAGTTTTTGTCCCCTAATCTGAGGAAAGACATCCTTGCCATAGAGGGAGTACAAAGAAGGTTCACCAGATTGATTCCTGGGATGGCAGGACTTTCATATGAAGAAAGACTGGATGAACTAGGCTTGTACTCATTGGAATTTAGAAGATTGAGGGGGGATGTGATTGAAACGTATAAAATCCTAAAGGGATTGGACAGGCTAGATGCAGGAAGATTGTTCCCGATGTTGGGGAAGTCCAGAACGAGGGGTCACAGTTTGAGGATAAAGGGGAAACCTTTTAGGACCGAGATTAGGAAAAACTTCTTCACACAGAGAGTGGTGAATCTGTGGAATTCTCTGCCACAGGAAACATTTGAGGCCAGTTCATTGGCTATATTTAAGAGGGAGTTAGATGTGGCCCTTGTGGCTACGGGGATCAGGGGGTATGGAGGGAAGGCTGGTGCAGGGTTCTGAGTTGGATGATCAGCCATGATCATAGTAAATGGCGGTGCAGGCTCGAAGGGCCGAATGGCCTACTCCTGCACCTATTTTCTATGTTTCTATGTTTCTGTACCTAAATGCCTGTGATTACAGCTGGCCCCTGTAATGTTACTGCAGTGATTTTGTTAAGCTGTTATTTGTACATGTGAACAACAGGAATTCTGCAGATGCTGGAAATTCAAGCAACACACATCAAAGTTGCTGGTGAACGCAGCAGGCCAGGCAGCATCTATAGGAAGAGGCGCAGTCGACGTTTCAGGCCGAGACCCTTCGTCAGTTAGTCCTGACGAAGGGTCTCGGCCTGAAACGTCGACTGCGCCTCTTCCTATAGATGCTGCCTGGCCTGCTGCGTTCACCAGCAACTTTGATGTGTGTTATTTGTACATGTGATCCCATTCTCTGTGAGAAAACTAACATGGGAGAAAGAGTAGTGAGTTGTAATCGTCCTGGGTGATTCGAATTAAATTTTAAGAGCATCCTTTTTGAGGGTTTTTATTTTTAGTTAGTGCATTTCATTCCAGTTAGGTGGATAGTTGCTTACAGTAGGATTTCCAACAGATGTTAAATATTCTGTTTCAAATTTTGTTCCTTATTTAATCTGTTTGAGTATACTAGAACAATCAAATAACTGGATTGTCTCCTGCATTTGTTTCATTCATTAACAGGTGCTAAAATACTTTTAAAAAGAGATTTGACTGTGCACTGAGGTCTGCATTGGGGTAGTGGTGGTGTTAGGATTGTTGGGCTGGTAGTTGGTCTTAGAAAGCAGGCCAAGTTGTGATTTTTCTACAACACAAAGCTGTATTATCTGCATTGGAAAAATGTGTATTGATTTTTTTCCCTATGAGAGTAAACTCTTTGTCTCAAATTTAGGTAGCGAATTTTTTTTCAACCCTGTAAGGATGTACTTCCATTACCAGGATAGATGTAACATTGGGATATTAATGCTAATTCTGCATTTTGAATACTTGTTAAGAAATGTTACCTGAATATGCTGTTAGATGAATAAAACACAAGATACAGAAAGGACCACCAAATAAAGTAAGAGCCTGGGTACTTCAGTAATACTATGCTTGAATTTTGAGGGATTGCAGATTTTGGATTATGAGAGTACCATGGTATGAACTTAACGTTATATCATGGCTCTGAATGTTAGTGGATTAAAAGTTCTATGTTAAAGGTGACAATGAGCAGAAATTGGTTTAGAATAGGGGATATTTGGATCAAAACTCTGCAATGGACCCACTTCCCTTCCCTTGACCAAGTTATTTAAGCTTTCAGCCCATTACAAATATTGGGCCCTTTGGTAATAAAGAAAATAATAATCTATAGCACAAGATGATTAAGTTCTCTTGAGTTACGCATAGAGTTCTGTTTTATTTTTCTTACATACAAACATAGAAAATAGGTGCAGGAGTAGGCCATTCAGCCCTTCGAGCCTGCACCGCCATTCGGTATGATCATGGCTGATCATCCAACTCAGAACTCTGTACTAGCCTTCCCCCCCATACCCTGGATCCCTTTAGCCACATGGACCATATCTAACTCCCTCTTAAATATAGCCAACGAACTGGCCTCAACTGTTTCCTGTGGCAGAGAATTTCACAGATTCACCATTTGCTGAAGATTTTGTGAGGAAATTCCACTTAAGTTGTATATGATAACAGTTAATGGTAGGACTATCCCATCTCTACATATAAAGTCAGTTGTAAAGTTTTTTTTTGTCAGTTTGTTTTCCCGAAATGAGGTATCTAATTCTGTTTTCTGATATCTATATATCAGATCCCAGATATCTATATATCTATTTGATCCCAGCATCTGCAGATTATTTTGTGTTTTCTATATATACTTATTTACTTCCTTCTTAGAACTGGTAGGTGTACCCATGTGTAAATGTATCCAAAGCCAATGTAGGACTGAGTTTGTATTTACAGTTCATGCCCCAGACCATTTGTTACATATGTGATAAAACTAAATATTTGGTATAATATGGTCCATATTAGTATTGAAAACTTATAAGCCAGCTGCTGTCTTTAAGGGACATTTACCTTTCTTGTTAATATGTTGAAAGTAATTTGTGATATGTTTGATTCATAAAGCTATTTGTAAGAGGAAACAGTGTGTGTATGCCAAACCTATTCTGCCATCTACAGTCAGTCCTTATTTATTACTACTTTCTGTGGGAGCATCCACCCATGGATTTCCTTTTCAAGAGCAAAAATAGCACAAAGTAGACGCCTAAGGTCCCTTTCACACACTGTACGTCCTCTTGCTTTGTTTTCGATTTTTTTAATGTACACATTTGGAAATGCTAAGGCTGTTTTATTTTCTTGTAGGTCTACATTTATGTATGAACAGTTTCCTGAAGTTATGAATATGCTTTGGAATCGTATGCTAAAAGACAATAAAAAGAACTGGAGGCGGGTGTATAAGGTGGGGTAACTAAGCATTCAGTTTTTATTTCTTGGCACATTACAAAACTTCTAGATGCAGTGTTTTTTCCAAAGAAACTGTATATTGCAGAAAACCAAGCAGATTTTAAGTTTCAGTGAAGCTTTCAAAGTCAAAGCAAAACAAATTTAATATTTGTGCTGCCAAAACTACCTGCCAATTAATAGCACAGTGTCTAATTAATAATGCTATAATAAGGTTTAAGCACTAAAATCTTGATATCCATCACATTTAATATACTTTGTATTTTTATGTATTTTTCAAGTTTTAATCGAATTTTAAAAAAGTGAATAAAGAAAGACCATAAGACATGCGAGCAGAATTAGGCCATCCAGCCCATCGAATCTGCTCTGCCATCCCATAATGGCTGATCCCAGATCCCACTCAACCCCATGCACCTGCCTACTTGCCATAACCTTTGATGACCTGACCAATCAGAAAGCTATCAATTTTTGCTTTAAATATACCCATGATCTTGGCCTCTAAAGCTGGTTGTGGCAGAGCACTCCACGGATTCACTACTCTCTGCCTAAAAAAAGCTCCTCCTTACCTCTGTTCTAAAGGGTCACTCATCAATTTTGAGGCTGTGCCCTCTAATTCTAGACACCCCCACCATAGGAAATATCCTCTCCACATCCACCTTATCTAGTCCTTTCAACATTAGGTAAGTTTCAATGAGATAACCTGCATTCTTCTAAATTCCAGTGGGTACAGGCCCAAGGAAAGAACTAACAGATCTAAGTGTGTGAGATATCATTGACGCTGTGAGGGATCGTTCGATGTGGAGAGCCATGATTGCCCAAGCGTGTAACGTGCAAGGCACATGAAGAAGAAGAAGACAGGCCCAAAGCTGCCAAACACTCCTTACTGCCAAACATTCTTCATTCCAAGAATCGTCCTTGTGAATCTGCGCTGGGCGCTCTCCAATAACAACACATCCTTTCTGAGATATGGGGCCCAAAACTGTTGACAAGACTCCAACTGTGGCCTGACTAGTGTCTATAAAGCCTCAGCATTACAGGTTTCCCCCGCCATCCGAAGGTAGAGCGTTCCTATGAAACGGTTCATAAGCCGACATGTCGTCTTATGAAGCAAAGAAGCAATTACCGTTTATTTATATGGGAAAATTTTGTGAGTGTTCGCAGACCCAAAAATAACCTACCAAATCATGCCAAATAATACATAAACCTAAAATAACAGTAACATATAGTAAAAGCAGGAATGATATGATAAATACACAGCCTATATAAAGTAGAAATACTTTTCCACAATCATTGCCGGTACTGGTCTCCGAAGTGAAAATCTCACGCAAGCGCTCTCGGCAGAAAATCTCACAGGGGCTGTTGGAAAAAACACTGTCCCCAGTAACGTTTAAGCTATGAAGCTGCCAAATCATACCAAATAACACGTAAAAATACACAGCCTATATAAAGTAGAAATAATGTATCACTTACCGGAATTGGGACAGCACCGAGGTGGTGTGTTAGGCTGAGTTGTCGGAGTTTGGCTGGTGCAGTGACCCCCACCCTCCGGGCTGCTGACTGATACTGATCCGCGAAGCATGCAGGGGTCCAGTGGTAGCCAGGAGGCACACAGCACATCCTTAAGAAAAAAGCCGAAATAAACATGCTAATTAATTAGGTGCCACCCGGCACATAGTTGTCTGCCCAGATCAGTGCCGATTGCTGATTGCATCGCCTCTGATCTGGGCCGACAATTACATGTTGGGCGACACCTAATTAATTAGCATGTTTATTTCGGCTTTTTTCTTAAAGATGTGTGTTTCCCGGCTACCGCTGCATTCTCTGCGAATCGGTATCTGTCCGCGGCCTGGGTGTTGGGGTGGTGGGACACTGGGGTGTCGTCTGTTTCCATCAGAGCAGGCAGCTCATCTTCTGCTATAACTGCCCGCCTCGATGTCAAAGGTCGAGGTTCGTCGTCTGCTGTGGCTGATGTGGAAGGCTTGCTTGACTGCTGAGCTTCGCGCATTTTTCTATCATACAGTTCTTTGTAAGCACTCAAACCATCCTGCAAATATCCCCTAAACCGATGTACCCTTTCAAAATTAAAGTCGTACTTTATCTTTGCAGCGAAAATCTCACGCAGTTGCTTCACGTTCATTTTGCTACTGCATTCGGTTTTGATTGTTATCCTTTCCTCTTCTAATTGAATCAGCTCTTCATCTATCAGTTCTTGGTCATGGGATGCCAAAACCTCTTCAACATAATCTTCGTCAGCTTCCACAAGCCAAACTAACGTTGTCCTTACTTCGTTTACCACGATCGAAACGCTGAATTATGTCTCGTTTTACGCTAAGTAACACCCTTACGAGCTCTTTAAGGCTTTTCCGACACCTTAAAACTCATCTTGCAAACGGCTGCTCACAGGCACGTGTTTCAGCAATGCCGTTCTGAATCTGGGGAGAGCAGCTGCTCGGGGCGCGCACTGATTTTTTTTTTGCGCGCTGATTTTTTCTGTAACAGTGAAACCACCTTCTGAAAGCAAAAACAGGGAACTAATGTAGGTCTTTCGTAACAGTGAGGTTTCGTAAAGCGAATGTTCGAAAAGCGGGGGACACCTGTATCTCTTTACTTTTATATTCTATTCCCCTTGAAATGAATGCCAACATTACATTTGCCTCCTTTACCACTGACTCAACCTGTAAATGAACCTTCTGGGAATCTTGCACAAGAACTTCGAAATCCCTTTGTAATCTCTGATGTTTGAATTTTCTCCCCATTTAAATAATAGTATGCACTTTTGTTCCTTTTTACCAAACTGCATTTTCATACATTTGCCAACACTATATTCCATCTGCCACTTTTTTGCCCATTCTTCCAATTTGTCTAAGTCCTCTGCAATCGCATTGCTTCCTCAACACAACTTACCCCTCCACCTATCTTCGTATCATTCACAAACTTTGCCACAAAGCCACCAATTCCATTATCTAAATCATTGGCAAACGATGTGAAAAGCAGTAGTCCCAATTCTGCCCCCTGAGGAACACGCTAGACACTGACAGCCAACTAGAAAAGGCCTCCTTTATTCCCACTCACTGCCTCCTGCCTGTCAGCCATTCCTCATTCCATGCCAGTATTTTTACTGTAATAACCATATAACCGTATAACAATTACAGCACGGAAGCAGACCATTTTGGCCCTTCTAGTCCGTGCCGAGCTCTTACTCTCACCTAGTCCCACCGACCTGCATTCAGTTCGTAACCTTCCATTCCTTTTCTGTCCATATATCTATCCAATTTAACTTTAAACAACAACATCGAACCTGCCTCAACCACTTCTGCTGGAAGCTCATTCCACACAGCTACCACTCTCTGAGTAAAGAAGTTCCTCTTCATGTTACCCCTAAACTTTTCCCCTTTATCTCTGAACTCATGTCTTCTTGTTTGAATCTCCCCCATTCTCAATGGAAAAACCCTATCAGCGCCAACTCTATCAATCCCCCTCATAATTTTAAATACCTCTATCAAGTCCCCCCTCAACCTTCTACGCTCCAAAGAATAAAGACCTAACTTGTTCAACCTTTCTCTGTATGACATAGGGTTTTTAGCTTAAGCAGCCTCATGTGTGGCATCTTATCTAATGCCTTCTGAAAATCCAAGTAAATGATATCCACAGCCTCTCCTTTGTCCACCCTGCTTTTTACTTCCTAGAAGATCTGTAACAGATTTGTCAGACAAGATCTCACTTTACAGAAACCATTCTGACTTTGACTTATTTTATCATTATCTCCAAGTACCCCGAAACCTCATTCTTAATAATGAACTCCAACACTTCCCCAACCATGGAGGTTATGCTAACTGGCCCATAATTTCTTTTCTTTTGCCATCCTCCCTTAAAGAGTGGAGTGGCATTTGTAATTTTGAGTCCTCTGGAACCATGCCAGATTCTTGAAAGAGCATAACCAATGCATCTGCTATCTTTTCAGCAACCTCTTTCAGAACTCTGGGATGTAGTCCATTTGCTCCAGGTGACTTATCCACCTTAAGATCTTTGAGTTTGCCTTGCAGTTTTTCCTTTGTAATAGCAGTGGCACTTACTCCTGCTCCCTGACACTCATGGACCCCTGGCACACTGCTAGTGTCTTCCACAGTGAAGACTGATGCAAAGTACCTAAGTTCATCCGACATTTCATTGTCCCCCATTACTATCTCATTAAAATCTTTTTCCAGTGGTCCAATATCAACTCTCACCTTTTTACTCTTTATATAACTAAAAAAAATTGGTATCCTGCTTTATAACATTAGCTAGTTTGCCCTCCTATTTCATCTTTTTCCCCTTCTTAGAGCTTTCTTAGTTGCTTTTTGTTGGATTTTAAAAACTTCCCAATCAACCAACTTCCCACTAACTTTTGCTGCATTATGTGCCCTTTCCCTGGCTTTTATGCAGTCCTCGTCAACAGCAGTTGCCTACCCCTGCCATTTGAGAGCTTCTGTGTGACATATCTATCTTGTATCTTATGAACTATTCCCAGAAATTTCGGCCAACTTTGCTCTGCCGTCATCCCCACCAGTATCTCCCTCCAATCTACCTGGGTAAGTTCCCCTCTCATGTCTTTGTAACTCCCTTTATTCCATCTGACTTGTGCTTCTCCCTCTCAAATTGCAGTATGAATTCAATCATATTATGATCATTACCTCCCAAGGGTTCCTTTATCTTAAACTTCCTAATAAATTCTGGATTATTACACAATACCCAATCTAATATAGCCTTTCTCTGAGTAGGCTCAAGCACAAGCTGCTCTAAAAAGCCATCTTTTGGCATTCAACAAATTCCCTCTCTTGTGATTCGACACCAACCTGATTTTCCCAATCCCCTTGCAAATTGAAGTCCCTCATTACAATTGTGACATTACCCTTATTACATGCCCTTTTCAGCTGGCTTTGCAATCTCAGCCCCACATCTTGGCTATTTGGAGGCCTATATATGATTTCCATAATGGTTTTTTTACACTTGCAGTTTCTTAACTCTACCCAAAAAGATTCTACATTCTCTGACCCTATGTCACCTCTTTCTAAAGATGTAATTCTATCTCATCAACAGAGCCACACCATCGCCTATGCCTTCCTGTCCTTACAATACAAAGTTTATCTTTTGATATTAAACTCCCAACTATGACCTTCTTTCAGCCACGACTCAGTGATGTCCACACCGTCTTACCAACCAATCTCTAACTGCGTCATGAGTCCATACACCTTTTTCTGAATACTACGTGCATTTAAATATAGCACCTTCAATCCTCCATTCCTGCTTTTGAATTTTGCCTCTATGGTACAGTTTAACTCTGTACTGTCTGCATTTGTACCCAATCATTGGCTTGTCCTTCCTTACTTTCATATTACGTATTACATCATCTGCCTATAAACCTGCTGGCTCATCCTCGGCTCTTTCATACTGGTTCCCATCCCCTGCCATGTTAATTTAAAACACTGCCAATAGCTCTAGCAAATTACCCGCAGGGATATTGGTCTCCTTTGAATTCAAGTGCAACCCATCCCTTCTGTAGAGGTCACAACTGCCCCCTGCTCCAATTCTTCAGCTACGCATTTATCTGCCACCTCATTCTATTCCTATCTGCATAGTCACATGACAGAGGCAGCAATCCTGAGATTATTACCCTTGAGGTCCTGCTTTTCAACTTCTTTCCTAACTCCCTGGATTCTGTTCTAAGGACCTCCTCCCTTATTCTGCCTATGTCATTGGTACCAATATGTACCACAACCTCTGGCTGCTGAGGATATTGTGGATGCATTCCGAAACATTGCGAACTGTGGCACATGTGAGGCAAATAAACATACTTGTGATTTTTTTGCATCCACAGAATGACCTATCTGTCCCCTAATTATTGAGTCACCTATTACTGCTGCCAGTTCCCTACCCTTTTGAGCCACGGGGCCAGACTCCGTGTCAGAGGCGCAGCTGCTGTTACTTCCCCCAGGGAGGTCGTTCTCCCCGCCCCCCCCTCAACAGTACCCAAAATGGAGTACTTATTCTTGAGGATGACCACAGGAGGGCCCTCTGCTATCTGATGTTTTCTCTTCCCTCTCTTGACAGTCATCCATTTATCTGTCTTTTGTAGCCTTGGGGTGACTACTTCCCTGTAACTCCTATCACCACCTCACTTTCCCTAGCAAGCCGAAAATCAATCCAGTTTCCCAACACGGTCTCTAAGGAGCTGCATCTCAATACACCTGGTGCAGATGTGGCCATCGGGGAGACTAGAAGTCTCCTGGAAATCCCACATCTGACACCCAGAACAGAACAGAATGCTGGCCCTGCAGACATTCTCCCTATTCTTTCAGGAGTTAAATAAGAAAAAGAATTAAGAAATGAACTAAGCTACTTACCTCACTTCTGCCTGTTCTCGCCGAAGCCTGTTGAGCCAAAGCCTTGCCACTCTAACTCGATCACTCCCACAATGACTGCTCCGCAAAATGGTACCTCTCTTTTATGGGACTGGATATTTTAAGCTCTGCTCTAGACCTGAGTGGGAGCACTTCTACTATGTCTGCACCATTGTCTAAAGGGTGACTGTTCTCAGTGTATGATTGTTCCCTTGCATCAGTGTCTGTGTTTTGTGTTCTCTGCATTTTTTATTTTAAACTACTTTCACATGTTAGCTTATGGAAATTTTCTTTTATGAATGCTGGAAAGTTAAAATATCATTTCATTTTTTCTTTCCACTTTCTTGTTTAAGCTTGTTCATAGATCGGGGAAGAATTTTTTTACAACTTCCTTTCTGAGTATAATGTACATTTGTTTTGAAGTAAGCTGTTTGCATGAAGGCTATTCAGATGGTTTGTTTGACTTCAATTATACACAAACCAAATGCTGTTTGTGGGGCTTGCTGTCACAGACTGTCTGTCACATGTCTTAACATAACAGAAGTGACTTAAAAATACTAATTATGTTAAACACTTTGTGGAATTGTTTTGTATGGGAACACACTATTACTGCTATTCATTTAAAATTTGCAAAAATTATCATGTCAACTTTTTATATATCATGGCGAGCAATTGGCCCATGATGACAGACAAGAAAAACTCGTTTATCTCAACTGCTAGTGTTATTGAAACAAGCACAAAAATAGAACAGGCGCTATGTCCTGGGGAGAGAGCTCACTCAGTTGCATACAGGTGGGGGTGGGGGGATGATTATTACACACACCAGTTACATTCAGGGTGACCCACAAACATGTGAATATCTGTATAACCCAAACTAAAATGAAATAATAAATGAACCTGATCATCCCACTATAATCCCACAAAAACATTTTTAAAACAAGAACTATAAATGCTGGCCACTAGGAAAGTTGGGGGGGGGTTGTCGATCATCCCCCCCACCCCAAGCGCTACAATGTATATAAAAAGCAGATTTTGTGTTTATGACTTGATTGCTGCAAGTGGTGTACAGGTTTCCCCCGCCATCCGAAGGTAGAGTGTTCCTATGAAACGGTTCGTAAGCCGAAATGTTGTAAAGTGAAGAAGCAATTACCATTTATTTATATGGGAAAATTTTGTGAGCGTTCGCAGACCCAAAATAACCTACCAAATCATGCCAAACAACACACAAAACCTAAAATAACAGTAACATATAGTAAAAGCAGGAATGATATGATAAATACACAGCCTATATAAAGTAGAAATACATTTCCACAATCATTACTACCCTTCTCCGTAGCGAACATCTCACGCAAGCGCTGCTGGCAAAAACACGGTGCAAGCACTCTCCAGTAACCTTTAAGCTATGAAACTGCCAAATCATACCAAATAACACATAAAAATACACGGCCTATATAAAGTAGAAATAATGTATGTACAGTGTAGTATCACTTACTGGAATTGGGAAGACAGCGCCGAACACACTGATGGTGGTGTGTTAGACTGAGTCGTCTCAGGCTGGGGTGGTGCAGTGGCCCCCACCCTCTAGGCCGCCAACCAATACATTGCCGCGAAGCATTCCGATTGCGTCGTCGCTGACCTGGGTCGACAATTACGTGTCAGGTGGTACCTAATTAATTAGCATGTTTATTTCGGCTTTTTTCTTAAAGATGTGCTGTGTGCCTCCCAGCTACTGCTGCATTCTCTGCGAATTGGTATCTGTCCGTGGCCCGGGGGTTGGGGTGGTGGGACACTGGGGTGTCATCTCGTCGTCTGTTTCCATTAGGACGGGCAGCTCATCTTCTCCTATGACGGCCCGCCTCGATGTCAAAGGTCGAGGTTCGTCGTCTGCTGTGGCTGATGTGGAAGGCTTGCTTGACTGCTGAGCCTCGCACATTTTTCTATCATACAGTTCTTTGTAAGCACTCAAACCATCCCTGAAAATATTCCCTAAACCTATGTACCCTTTCAAAATTAAAGTCGTACTTTATAATTGCTTCACGTTCAGTTCGCTACTGTATTCGGTTTCGATTGTTATCCTTTCTTCTTCCAATTGCATCAGCTCTTCATCTATCAGTTCTTGGTCATGGGATGCCAAAGCCTCTTCAACATCATCTTCATCAACTTGCACAAGCCAAACTCACTTTGTCCCTACTTTGTTCACCACGATTGAAACGCTTAATTATGTCTCGTTTTACTCTAAGTATCACACTCTTACGAGCTCTTTTAGGCTTTTCTGATACCATGGAGCTCAAATTGCAAACGGCTGCTCACAGACACGTGCTTAAGCAATGCCGGCTAGAATGCCGTTCCCGGGGAGAGCGACTGCTTGGGGCGCGCGCTGCCTTTTATCATGTGCTGATTTTTTATCGCTTGCTGCTTTTTTTTTCGTAACGGTGAAAACACCTTTTGAAAGCAAAAACAGGGTACGAATGTAGGTCTTTTGTAACAGTGAGGTTTCATAAAGCGAACGTTTGAAAAGCGGGGGACACCTGTATTTAAGTGCATCTTGGCAACATTTTGCAAGTCACAGTTGGCTGAGTATGGGCTTTAAAGAAATGAGGAAGATTTTAAAAACAAGTATCTAAATATATAAGAAGAAAATTATTACATCAAAGTATGGAGGTGGGAAGTGTCAGAAGTTTGTGCAGGTGAGCAGTTTGCATCTCGTGATCATAATACTATTAGTGTCAAGGTAATTATGGAAGAGGTTAGGTCTGGTCTTCTGGTTAAGGTTCTAATTCAAGAGAGGCCGAATTTGATACTATCAGAAATGATCTGCCAAGTATGGATTAGAACAAGTGGTTTTCTGAGAAAGGTGTACTTGGTAAATGGCAGCCCTTCAAAAGTGAAATTTTGAGAGTACAGAATTTGTTTGTTGCTGTCAGAATAAAAGCAAGGATAACAGGTTTAAAGAACCTTGGTTTTTGAGAGATATTGAGACGCTAGTTAAGAAGAAGAAAGAGGTGCATAGCAGGTATCGGAGGGTAGGAACAAGGGTTCTTGAAGAGTATAGGAAATGCAATAGAAAACTTAAGATGGAAATCAGGATAGCTAAAAGAAGACAAACAAGGTGAAGATGAATTCCCAGGGCTTTTGCAGATATATTAAGAGCGAAAGAATAGCAAGGGATGAAACTGGTCCTCTGGAAGATCAGAATTTATGCATGGAGCAAAAAGAGATGGGGAGGGATCTTAAATGCATTTTATTGCATCTGTATTTACTTGGGAGACAGACACAGAGTCTGTAGATGTAAGGCAATGCAGCAGTGAAGTCATGGAAACAACAGGAATTCTGCAGATGCTGGAAATTCAAGCAACATACATCAAAGTTGCTGGTGAACTCAGCAGGCCAAGCAGCATCTATAGGAAGAGGCGCAGTCGACGTTTCAGGCCGAGACCCTTCGTCAGGACTAACTGAAAGCTTTCAAATCCCTTACTCACTCTTCCTTCAGTTAGTCCTGACGAAGGGTCTCGGCCTGAAACGTCGACTGCGCCTCTTCCTATAGATGCTGCTTGGCCTGCTGCGTTCACCAGCAACTTTGGTGAAGTCATGGACCCTATATAGATTACAGAGGACGAAGTGTTGAGGCAGATTAGGGCATGACAAAGTGTATCCTGGATCCTATGGGAGGCTAATGCAGAAATTGCAGGGGCCCTGCCAGAGATATTTACAACATTCTTTGCTATTGGTGTGCTGGAGGTTTGGAGGATAGCTAATGTTGTTCACTTATTTAAGAAAGGCTCTAAGAATAAGCCAGGAAATTATAGTGTAGTGAGCCTGATATCAGTAATGGAAAGTTATTGGAAAATATTCTAAGGCACCGGATATATAAATATTTGGATAGACAGAGAAGGATAGGGATAGTCAACATGGACTTCTGCACGGTAGGTCATGTCCAGAAAATTACCAGAAATGTCGATGAAGGAAAGACGGTGACAGTGGATGTTGTCTACATGGACTTTAAGAAGGCCTTGGACTAGGTCCGTTACGAGAGGCTAGTGACCAAGGTCTGTTCACTTGGAGTTCAGGATAAGGTAGTAAATTGGATTAGATATTGGCTTCATGGGAGAAGCCAGAGAGTGATAGTACATGGTAGTCTCTCTGACTGGGGGCCTGTGACTAGTGGTGTGGCGCAGGAATCGGTGCTGGGTCCATTGTTTTTTGTCATCTATATCAACCATCTGGATGATAATGTGATAAATTGGATCAGCAGATTTGCAGATGACACCAAGATTGGGGGCATAGCGGACAGCGAGGAAGGGTATCAAAGCCTGCAGCAGGATCTGCACCTTCTGTAATAATCAGCTGAAAAATGGCGGATGGAATTTAATGCCGACAAGTCCAAGGTGTTGCACTTTGGGAGTAGGTCACTGAGAAGTGTGGTAGAATAGAGGGATCTGGGAATACATCCCTAGTTCATTGAAAGTGCCATCACTGGTAGATAATGTTGTAAAGAAAGCTTTTGGGACTTTGGCTTTCATAAGTTAATGTTTTGAATACAGGAGTTGGGATGTTATGTTGAAATTGTCTAAGATGTTGTTGAGGCCTAATTTGGAGTATTGTGTGCAGTATTGGTCACCTACCTACAGGAAAGATGTAAATAAGATTGAAAGTGCAGAGAAAATTTGCAAGGATATTGCTGGGACTTAATAACATAAGTTATAGGGAAAGGTTGAATTGGTTAGGAATTTTATTCTCTAGAGCAGGGGTCCCCAACCTTTTTTGACCGCGGACCGGTTTAATATTGACAATATTCTTGCGGACCGGCCGACGGCGGGGGGGTGGGTGTTAAACACGACCGGAATATAGGTGATAAGTCAACTATAAGTCACTTACAAGTGGCTAATACACTCAATTTCGTTTCTAAAGGGGCTTATCTAACGAATTTAATATTAAACACCTAGCGCATATATTCCTCGCATGAATATAGTGATGTCAATTGTAACAGTGGTCCTAAGCCTCCGAGCCGCGAAGAATGCAGCGGTAGTCGGAACGCACCTGGCACACCTTTAAGAAAAAAGCCGAAATAACAAGCTAATTGATTAGGTGCCGCCTGGCACGTAAACGTCAGCCCAGATCAGAGGCGATTGCCGATTGCATAGTAACATACAGGAATAGTAATTCCATATTTTAAGTGCAGTGGACAGCTGCAGTAATCCTATTGTGTTTCACGGCAGAGATTTGATGATAAACAGCCACAGATGTAATTAATGATGTTCAAATGCTGCACACCTGTGTTGAAGAGAATGTAGCACTTTCATTATTTATCTTCTAACGTGTGAAGTCTTGCTCTTTTTCTGATGCTGATTGGCTGACATGCTGTTTAGTATGCAAACTGAAATTTTGAATTTGATCTGTAACATTGAACTTCATAGGTAACTTTTTTGTAATAACTAAAATAACTTTCAAATACCCATTTACAAAGGACCAATCTGCAAACTTAGTACTTCGAAAATACCTTATACATTGTGTATACTTGGTTGAGACGAGCTTACAATGACCTGTTTATGAGCAAAGTGTGAAGTCCCACACCAGCAGGTTCAAGAACAGCTGTTTTGCCCTAACCACCATTCAGTTCTGTTGGGTGGTGGGGAGTATACCTCTCAACAATGGTGTGGAACGATGAACCAACAGAGTGCCATGTGGGTGGCTGAAAGTGTGGAAATGTATAGACCGTAATGGAAACATCTGTAAAGGATGGAGAGTCATTGAATGGTTTATTGTACATAATTTTATTTTTGAATAAAGTATATTTTGTTGTTAAAAAAGCAGTACAACAATGAGCACTGCAGTTTAGCAACACAATAATGACTTGGTACTACGTTTGTAAAATGAACTTCTTGTTCTAATTGTGTTTCTTGTATTTAAAAAAAGTATATTTATGTTTAATTTGCTTTTCTTGTGAATGTGTCTTGTACTTTTGCGTATGGCAATAAGCTCAACTTTGGTTTTGCCTTTATAGAGAAACGCTGTTGCTTCAACCATATGATTTGATGCTTTGATATCATACATGCCACAGTACTTATCATTTTTAAATCTTTAAAAACACAAACACACACACACACATATATATATATATATATATATATATATATATATATATATCTCTCTCTCTCTCTATATATCTATATATCTATATCCCTCAACATTAGTTAGTATTGTCCACTGTGAAAGTCTGGCAGTCATGAAAATGGTATTACATTTTAAAAGTAACTGCAATCAGATGTAGCAATATCAAATTCCCCCTCCCCTTTTCTTTCTCCTGAGGCCTCCCGTCCCATGATTCTCTCATATCCCTTTTGCCAATCAACTGTCCAGCTCTTGGCTCCATCCCTCCCCCTCCTGTCTTCTCCTATCATTTCGGATCTTCCCCTCCCCCTTTCAGATCTCTTACTAGCTCTTCTTTCAGTTAGTCCTGACGAAGGGTCTCTTCCCGAAACGTCGACTGTACCTCTTTCTAGAGATGCTGCCTGGCCTGCTGCGTTCACCAGCTATCTTTATGTGTGTTGCTTGAAATTCCAGCACCTGCAGATTTCCTCGTGTTCATGTTGTTACTAATATTTTTGTAGTCCATGCTCTAGATTGCTAGATGGCATGAAAGTCGGAGGACCTTCTTATATTCTTAAGTTTTGATATTTTTTTAAGAAATAAGACATTTGATGGCCATCACAATCTGAGGAGCTGAATTTAAAATAACAATAGATTAATTTGAAGTCTGAAGTATTCCTGAGACTGTGTGGATTTAGTAAGCTAGAGCTTGGTGTTTAGCAATGCTGTGAAAACGTTACAGCATTCAGAGATGTTTCACCAGAGAAACTAATTTGCTGGAAGGCAACAGTAAATGGTTTAGATTATGTTGAACATCAATTAATGGGTCAGTTCCAGGATATTTAAAGCATTTGCCTCACATTGCTGTAGTAACACATTTCTTCTAATCCGTGAGTCATTCCTAGACGAAAATAATGGCACAGTACTCCAGAGAATGTAATTGAGTAGATGTAGTACTTTCCTTCCAGTTGCCGTTTTTAAGGCACCAATGGGGTAGCATTCATTAAAGCCTTTAGACATGGGAACACAAGTAGACTTTAGCCCCTCAAGCTTGCTACTACATTCAGCTATATTCAAGATTATAGCTGGTCCATCCTTTGATGGCATGAGATTATATGAGCCTGCAAAGGTAGATTGGAGTAGGCGGTTTACAGGGGAAGGGACATGGAACAACATAGAACATAAAATAGTACAGCACAGTACAGGCCCTTCAACCCACAATGTTGTGCCGACCCTCAAACCCTGCCTCCCATATAACTCCCCCATCTTAAATTCCTCCATTTCCTAGTAGTCTCTTAAATTTCACTAGTGTATCTGCATCCACCACTGACCCAGGCAGTGCATTCCGCGCACCAACCACTCTCTGAGTAAAAAACCTTCCTCTAATATCCTCCTTGAACTTCCCACCCCTTACCTTAAAGCCATGTCCTCTTGTATTGAGCAGTGGTGCCCTGGGAAAGAGGCGCTGGCTATCCACTCTATCTATTCCTCTTAATATCTTGTATACCTCTATATCACGTCTCCTTTCATCCTTTTTCTCTCCAAAGAGTAAAACCTAGTTCCCTTAATCTCTGATCATAATCCATACTCTCTAAACCAGGCAGCATCTTGGTAAATCTCCTCTGTACCCTTTCCAATGCTTCCACATCCTTCCTATAGTGCAGCGACCAGAACTGGATACAGTACTCCAAGTGTGGCCTAACCAGAGTTTTATAGAACTGCAATATAGACCATGGGCAAGTGGATGGTTTTTTTTAATAGTAGTTAAGAGTTCAAGGTCTGTATGTTCCTGAGTGAAATCCAGAGCTGATAGGTATAGGGAACCCTGAATAATGAGAGAAATGCCCTGGACAGGAAATAAGAGGCATGGGTGAGATATGGGCTGCTGGGATCGAGCAAATTTCTGGAAGAGTATATGGGATGGAAGACAGTACTCAAGAAGAAAGTCAGGTGGACAAAAGGGGGCATGTGATAACTTTGCCAATGAAGTTTAAAATCCAAAGAGATTGTATACAGTGGCATGCAAAAGTTTGGGCACCCCCGGTCAAAATTTCTGTTACTGTGATTAGCTAAGCGAGTAAAAGATGACTTGATTTCCAAAAGGCATAAAGTTAAAGATGACACAGTTCTTTAATATTTTAAGCAAGATTACTTTTTATTTCCATCTTTACAGTTTCAAAATAACAATAAAGGAAAAGGGCCCAAAGCAAAAGTTTGGGCGCCCTGCATGGTCAGTACTTAGTAACACCCCCTTTGGCAAGTATCACAGCTTGTAAACGCTTTCTGTAGCCAGCTAAGAGTCTTTCAATTCTTGTTTGGGGGATTTTCACCCATTCTTCCTTGCAAAAGGCTTCTAGTTCTGTGAGATTCTTGGGCCGTCTTGCATGCACTGCTCTTTTGAGGTCTATCCACAGATTTTTGATGATGTTTAGGTCAGGAGACTGTGAGGGCCATGGTAAAACCTTCAGCTTGTGCCTCTTGAGATAGTCTATTGTGGATTTTGTGGTGTGTTTAGGATCATTATCCTGTTGTAGAAGCCATCCTCTTTTCATCTTCAGCTTTTTTACAGACGGTGTGATGTCTGCTTCCAGAATTTGCTGTTATTTAATTGAATTAATTCTTCCCTCTGCCAGTGAAATGTTCACCATGCCACTGGCTGCAACACAAGCCCAAAGCATGATCGATCCACCCCTGTGGCTAACAGTTGGAGAGGTATCCTTTCATGAAATTCTGCACCCTTTGCTCATTTTGGCCAAAAAGTTCTATTTTAACTTCATCAGTCCACAGGACTTGTTTCCAAAAATGCATCAGGCTTGTTCCTTTGCAAACTTCTGACGCTGAATTTTGTGGTGAGGACACAGAAAAGGTTTTCTTCTGATGACTCTTCCATGAAGGCCATATTTGTGCAGGTGTTGCTGCACAGTAGAATAGTGCACCACCACTCCAGAGTCTGCTAAATCTTCCCGAAGGTCTTTTGCAGTCAAATGGGGGTTTTGATTTGCCTTTCCAGCAATCCTGCGAGCAGTTCTCTCAAAGTTTTCTTGGTCTTCCAGACCTCAACTTGACCTCCACCATTCCTGTTAACTGCCATTTCTTAACTACGTTACGAACTGAGGAAACAGCTACCTGAAAACTCATTGCTATCTTCTTATAGTCTTCTCCGGCTTTGAGGGCATAATTTATTTTAATTTTCAGAGTGCTAGGCTGTTGATTGTTGGGACAAGGTTTGAGGAGTCAGGGTATTTATAAAGCTTTGAAATTTGCATCATCTGGCCTTTCCTAACGATGACTGTGAACAAGCCATAGCCCTAACAGGCTAACTAAGGTCTGAGACCTTGGTAAAAGTTATCTGAGAGCTTAAATCTTTTGGGGTGCCCAAACATTTGCTTGCCATTGTATTTTAGAAAGAATAGAGAGAATAAGGCCTCTCAAAGACCAAAGGGGACACCTTTAGTGTGGAACTAAACGAGATGAAGTTTCTTAAAGAATACTTCCCCTCTAATAACTGTGGAGAAAGACATGAACACATCAAAAGTAAGAAAAGTAAATGGGAAGGTGTTGGTGGTAATCCACGTTACAGAAGAATAGGAGCTGAATGTCTGAAAAGGTATGAAGGTAGATAAATTTCCAGGGCTTAACAAGCTTAACAAGAGCACTGTGGGAGGCTAGAGAAGAAATTGTGGGAGCCCTGGCTGAGATATTTGCATCATCCTTAGCCATAGGCAAAGTGCCAGTGGAAGGTAGCAATGTTGTATTTTTATTAAAGAAAGGTGGTCAGAAAAAAACATGGGATCTGTTGGCCAATGAGAGCGTCTGTGGTAGGTAAGTTACTGGAGAGGATTCTGAGGGATAAGGTATACTTCCAGAAAGACAGGTATTGATTACAGGGCTTGATTTGGGGTAGTTAGCATGAATTTGTGCATGGGAAATTTTGTCTTATGAACTTGATTTTTGATGAAGCGACAAAGGAAGTTGAAATTGGCTTGAAGATAAAAAAAAAATCAGGGTGATGGAAGTTTGTTTTGCCATTTAGATGCTCGTGACTAGTGGTGTGTTTGGGGCTGATGCTCAGCCCATTCTTGTTTGCCATCTATATAAACAGTTTGGATAAGTATGTATATAGCATGGTTGATGTGATTGCAGATGATAGTGTAGTGGACAATGAAGAAGGTTATCAGAAATTATGGAGATCCTGAGTAGTTGGACTGAGGAATAATAAATGGAGTTCAATTCAAATAAATGTGATGTTGCATTTTGGGAAGTCAAATCCAAATAAGACTTTCACAGTGAATGGCAGGTTCCTGAGAAGTGTTGTAGACAGAGTGACCTCTGAGTACAAGTTCATGGTTCACTGAAAGTGGAGTCACAGGCAGACACGGGGTTTGGCACATTGCCCTTTGTACGTCAGGGATATGAGTGTAAAAGTTGAGCGGTCATAGTGCAGTTGTACAGGATGCTCGTGAGACCACACTTGGAGTGTTGTGTTCAGTTTAGGTGCTCTGCTGTGGGAAAGATATTGTTAAACTGGAAAAAGTATAGAAAAGATTTAGAAGGATGCTGCCAGGGCTTGAATTGAGTTATAGAGAGAGATTGGACAGGCTAAGGACTTTATTCCTTAGGAGTGTAAGAGATTGAAGGGTAATCTTATAGAGGTGTATAAAATCAGCTTAAATAGGGTGAGTGCACTCTGTCTTTTCATCAGGATTGGGAAATCAAGAACTAGAGGGCACAGGTTTAAGGTGTGAGGGGGAAAAATTTAATCAGAATTTGAGGGCCAACCTTTTTTTCCCACAAAAGGAGGTATCTATGTGAGATTGGTTGCTAGAGGATGTGTTAAGACAGGTACAACAGCAACTTTGAAGACTGTCTAATAGTTACATGGATTGGAGAGGTTTAGATGGTTATAGGTCAAACAATGGTAAATGAGGCATCTTATTTGACATGTAGCACTTGGGCTAAAGGGTCTGTTTTCATGTTCTATTCAGTGGACCTTTTTGATAGAATTGGATCAGAAAAAGTTGTGTGTGTGCATTTCCTTAACCTCCTACTTTGTTATTGCGTAGCCTTTGACAAGCTGCATTAGTTACAGGTTGTAGCAGAAGTGCAAAATATTGTATATTATATCATTGTGTAGATTTTTCTCTTAATACCCACTTGCCTCTTCCTTTTGGTGTCAGCTGTAATGAAATTTTAGATTGGGAGGAAGTTCTATACTTGAAGAGAAACTCCCTAATGACTAGTTGGCTGCTGATCTTGTGCTTCATAATTCAAAAAATAATTTGTTGGTTTATATGATGTGGCAGATTTGACACATTGTTTGATGGAGAGCTTTGCTTTCTTTTGTTTAGAAGGGGTTAGGAGCATTTATTAAAGGGGAAAGTGTAAAGAATATCTTCCCCAAAGTGGTATTGATTTGTAGGATTGTGTTTAAATTTTAAAGTTTAAACACGTCCTGTAATTTGGTGTGCAGTTTCTGAATTTGATAATTAAATATTACTGTTTTGATGGTTTACTCTTTATAATTAAAGGATCTTGAATTGTATAGCCATAATTGTGCAAGGCCACTGTCAAGTGGAAAGATATATTAAGTTAATGTAAATAACAGTGAAAATGTTTTCTCTGTACATCAACTCATTGGGAAATCGGGATGGGGTTTTATGAGCATGTGATTAGTTCATTGTGAACAGGCATCTCTAATTTTTACCAGTGTGGAAGGTCAGTTTTATTTATGTTCTGTTTATTTGGTAAACTAATATTGCCGCTGTCAATTTTGATTTGTGCTGGGAATTCCCACAGACTGATGTTCATAGTATTTTATTAAAGTAGAAAGCAATCATTACAATGTGCCAGTATGTGACTTTGTTCTCACAAACATAAAACACTTTGGTCCGTTTCCTTTCATTGTCTTCTTCTCCTTTTTACAGTCCTTGCTTCTTTTGGCTTATCTCATAAGGAATGGGTCAGAGCGAGTAGTTACCAGCGCCCGAGAACACATTTACGATTTGCGTTCGATGGAAAACTATCACTTCGTAGGTAAGCACACCTCTGGTGCTAGGGAGCAAAATAAAAAAAGCTTTGAGCAAATTATAACAGCAAGCAGAGTTGTCAGTCACTTGAGCCAGTAGATCAGCTTCCTTCACTAATTAGAATGTGACTGGTGGCACTATCTGAAGTGTACAGAATCTGAGATTTGGGGGCCCTAGAGTATTAATTAGTGAAGACAAGAACTCGCAGAAAGGACATGGTAATAACAACACAACTAGCACAACATGAGTGCTCAGGTTTTTCTTTATATAAAAAAAACACAACAGCTATGACTCCCTTGTGATGCTCATAAAGAAATTGCCTTAATTACATAGGAAGGAAAGGTTAGACACCAACACAGACTAATCTGTTTGAAGAAGCAAGAATATCTGCAAATAATATTTACAATGCAATGGCAATAAGGCCATGTTTTTATTGTTTTGACATTAAAGTTAAAACTTGGAGATTGAAATAAAACTGATGTACTTTGTCAGATTTAAATGTACAACCTAATAATAATCTAGGTGCCTTTTTTATGTGGGTAAATTCTGCTAGATTGTCAGAGCTCTGCAATTGCAAGTCTAATAGCTATATTTGGGAACAATGCCTTATCAAAATATTGTCATTTATTGCTTACAATAATTAGCAGTGCAGCCTCATGCATTCTGCCAATATTAGAAAGGCACATGCTGCAAAAATCTAATTGGTATATCCACCATGACACTAAGCTTGAAATTAAAGTTTATACGCTGCATTTTTTTAAACAAAATTAGCATTAAGGCATGGCAGGTGTAAAATGGGTATTTTGAGGCAGGCAGTGAAAGTATTACAAATGGTTTTGACCTAGATTAAGGAAATGAAGACTTTGTCAGTAGTTATTGTTTCCTATCAGTGTCTAGTAATTGTGATTTAAGTGTTCATTTGAAGACATTGGGGAAAATCGAATAATTGCAAAGTGTGGACTTTAACAAAAATGTAAGAGAAGCACAGGAGAGTGGATGACCTACCTGGACTTGTAATGTGACCCCTGGATGAAAAAATAACAATAGTTAGAACAGCAAAGAATTGACTTGATAATTTAAAAATGTGTTAACAATATGAAACTTGCCTCTAGCCAGCTGCATGTCAGCTTCACACTGTTGTTTTTCAGTATTGATCTTTTAAGCTGTGCCTAACACCATGTTACTATTGCTGGAACATCTTTTTGATAATTAATACATTTATCATACATATACAATTACATATTTTATATTTTCTACACAGTTGGCTGGAAACCTTTGATCCCATAATTTTAATTCCTGCAGAGTACAATTTATGTTGTCTGATTGTTGATTTATTCACTGTCTGTTTACCTGGCTATTTTCAGATGAAAATGGCAAGGACCAAGGAGTAAATGTGCGACAGAAAGTGAAAGAAATGGTCGAATTTATACAGGATGATGACCGTTTGCGAGAAGAACGGAAAAAAGCCAAGCGGAACAAAGACAAATATATTGGTGTTTCTTCAGACAGTTTGGGAGGCTTTAGATACAGTGAGTATTGAGATGTTTGTGAAATAAAAAAAGAGGAATAATGTTAAGCATCTGACTTTCAAGGTTTTATTTTGAAGAATCCTTTAGAATTCTGAAAAGGAACAAAAGTGAAACAGAGCTATTGTACATTTGGAAACAAAGATTTCAAATCTATCCTTGTAATTGTCTCTGACATGCATTCCCACATATTTATACCTGAATAATTTAATGGATAATACCAGAGTAACTATAAAATTATGAAAACTTTGTACTAAAGCATATTTTGCTATACAGTCTGCCTAGGAATGGTCCTAATTGTCAAGACAATTGTGCTATATTCTGTGTCCATTCTTTGACCTTTTGAGATCCCATGTGCTTGTTCTTCAGATGCTAGAATTGTTGGGTCATTTGGTTGTTATTTGCAATGCACTCATACTTCTAGCAGGGAGTCATCATACTAAAACAATGGTGTTATTTAGTGTTTTTTAATGCATTTAGCTGGTTATGGTATGTGAACAGGATTGTGCTTGGCTGTGCTTAATCTAGAAAGCTTATTAATCTTTTGATACCTTCTAGGTTTACATCTAGGTGAAGCAAAAACATTAGAGATTTGTTGATTTGGCTTTGGATTTACAATCTACATTTAAAAGCACAGAGGACTGGCCATTCAATTCTACAGCCTCGTTCTATATTCATGGCAGGTTTATGACTTGACTCCATGTACCCAGTTACCCTCAATTCCATACTATCGTTGGCAAAAAAAAACGACTGAGATTTGATAACTCATTTATCATTATTTGCCTTCTATGAAAGAGGATTCCAAAGTGTTTCTGAACTTCATTTGTGGAAAAATTATTTTTAGATATGCCTTCTATTAACTCCCTACTCAGCAAAAGTACCTTCTCCCATCTTGTTATCAATTCCTTTCAATAGTTGAAAGGTTTCATTAAAATATCCTTATTACAAATTCTGGAGAATTAAATTTAATTTGTATGATATTTCCTTATAATTCTTGTAAATCCATGCTCCATTCCTCCTGTCCACAACTATTCCCAGTAACCAACTGTGGTCAAAGCGAGGCTTTGTATAAGCTGTTGTAAGTAACTCCATCCCATTGCATTATCTTTCTCTAGATAGGAAGGAAATATTCTAGTTGCCATTTGACTTACTTTCCATAGATGACATTGTAATGATTTATGTACTTTGCTATCTAAATGTCTTGAATTTAAAGAATGGATCAGATTGTTTTCTAAATAATATAATTTGCCACATGTTAGACTATTTATTTAATTTTTGTGTTTGTAAACAGCAGATTTAAATTAAAACGCCAATCATTATATTTGCGAAACACGAAAATGTGAACTTCTATCCCATTATCTCCAGCCTTATCTACTGCATTTGGTGCTCCCCATATAGCTTTGTCCATGTCGGCCAGACCAAGCACAAACTCGGTGACTGTTTCTGTACACTCAGAATACAATGGCCATCTTGAACTCCCAGTTGCAGTCCATTTAAACTCCCCTTCCCATTTCCACACTGACCTGTCTGTCCTTGGTCTTCTCTGCTGCCAGAATGAGTCAGGCTTCTTGCTGACTCATAAGTACGCCAAGTCCTCATAAACTGTGGACTTGCGGGTATCCAGATTTGCACGTGAGAGTCAGCTGAGTATTGTCGAAGTATAAAGTGGGTATGAAGTTGGAGCCAGGATAGGGATCACTAGGGATGAAAAATGCAAGTAGGTTTGACAAGTTGAAACTTACAAGATGAAACTTACTAGTTTCTGAAGTGAAAAAGAGCTGGAGGAGTTTGAAAGACCTGGCAGCATCCGTGGAGGCAGAGGGATGACAAACATTTCTGGTTGAGACTTTGCACAAGTACTGAAACTGTGGAGCGGAGATTCCTGTTATAAAATGGTGACAGGGAGAAGTGAGAAAGGTGATAGGTGGAACCAAGTTAGGAAAGTGATAGCTAGAGGCTAGAAGAAGATGTGGAAACAGCAAAAGGGTGCTACAGGTTATGGAATCTGATAGGAAAGGAGAGGTGTGACTGATGTGCATGTGGTGTTGATGGGGTGGGTTAATGAGTAGAGGTGTTGATCAGTCTGACGGCTTGTGGTAAGTAACCATTTTTGAGTCTAGTAGTCCTGATGTGGATGTTGTTGGGAGTGAGACAAACGGTCATGAGCAGGGTGGGTGGGATCCTTCATGATATTGCTCGCCCTTTTCTGGTACTTAATGGAAGATAGGCTGGTGCCACTGTTGCTTTGGGTTGTGATCATAATATGATAGAATTCACCCTGCTATTTGAGAAGGAGAAGCTGAAATGTATCAGTATACAGTGGAGTAAAGGGAATTATAGAGGCATGAGAGAGGAACGGGCCTAAATTGATTGGAGAAGAACACTGGCAGGGATGATGGCAGAGTAGCAATAGCTGGAATTTCTGGAAGCAATTCGGAAGGCACATGAGATGTACATCTCAAAGAGGAAGAAGTATTCAAAAGGCAAAAATGGCACAACCGTGGATAACAAGAGAAGCCGAAGAGTGGGCATAAAATAAAGCAAAAATTCATGGGAAGTTTGAGGATTGGGAATCTTTTATAAACTAACAAAAGGCAACAAAAAAAAAGTCATTAAGAAGGAAAAGATTGAATAGGAAGGTAAGCTCGTCAATAATATTAAAGAAGATACCAAAAGCTTCTTCAGATATATAAAGTGTAAAAGAGACGACAGTAGATATTGAACAGATGGAAAATGATGCTGGAGAGATGTTAATGGTGGCAAGGAAATGGAGGATGAGCTGAATAAATGTTTTGCATCAATCTTTACTCTGGAACACATTAGCAGAATCCCACAAGTTCCAGAGTGTCAATGGACGGAAGTATGTGAAATTCCAATTACTAGGGAAAAGATGCTTGGGAAACTGAAAGGTCGGGAAGGTAGATAAGTCACCTAGACTAGATTGTATGCATCCCAGGATTTTGAAAGAGGTAGCTGAAAAGATTGTGAAGGCATTAGCAATGATCTTTCGAGAATCAATGGATTCTGTCATGGTTCTGGAGGACTGAAAAATTGCAAATGTCACTCCACTCTTCAAAAAGGGGGAGGGTCACACGAAAGGAAATTGTAGGCCAGTTAGTCTGACCTCAGTGGTTGGGCAGACGTTGGAGTTGATTGTTAAAGACATGGTTTCGGAATGCTTAGAGGCACGTGATAAAGTAAGCCACAGTCAGTATGGTTTCCTTAAGGGAGAGTCTTGCCTGACAAATCTGTTGGAATTCTTTGAAGAAATAACAAGCAGGATAGATGAAGGAGAATTGGTGGATGTTGTGTGCTTGTATTTTCAGAAAGCCTTTGACCAGATGCCACACATGAGGCTGCTAAACAAGTTAAGAGCCCATGGTATTTTGGGAAAGACGCTAACATGGACTAAAAGTTAATTAAAGCTAATAGAGCAATGACTAATTGGCAGGAGGCAAAGAGTGGGAATAAAGGGATCCTTTTCTGGTTGGCTGCCAATTGCTAGTTATATTCCACAGCAATCTGTGTTGGGACCGCTGCTTTTTTACTTTGTTTCAATGACTTGGATGACAGAATTGATGGCTTTGTGGCAAAGTTTGTAGATGATACAAAGACAAGTGGAGGGGCAGGCAGTTTTGAGGAAGTAGAGAGGCTATAGATGGACTTAGACAGATTAGAAGAAGGGGCAAAGAAGGGGCAGATGGAATGCAGTGTCAGGAAGTATATGGTCATGCTCTTTGGTAGAAGAAGTAAAAGGTAGGCTAGTTTCTAAATGGGAAGAAAATTCAAAAACCTGAGCAGCAAATGGACCTGGGAGTCCTTGTGCAGGATTCCCCAAAGGTTAATTTGCAGGTTGAGTTGGTGGTGAAGAAGGGAAATGCAATAGTAGCAGTCATTTCAAGAAGACGAGAATATAAAAGCAAGAATGTAATGTTGAGGCTTTATAATGTGAGGACTCACTTAGAGCATCGTGAGCAGTTTTGGGCTGCTTATCTTAGAAAGGATGTGCTGACATTGGAGAGGGTTCAAAGGAGGTTCATGAAAATGATTCTGGGATTGAAAAGCTTGTGATATGAGGAGTATTTTGATGGCTCAGGGCCTATATTCATGTAACCCTCAGGCTCGCCCAGCTCGTGTTCATCTAAGGGAAACAGCCTCTAGCCTCGCCAAACTGGGAAATCATGTTTGTGTGGATGCTGTGTAATGTACCACCCAGTTACAAACCCACAACGCAAAATATCAGACAGTATACCATATGCAATTAAATGATTGAACTTGATGAATCTTAAGCTGAATATAGGGTTAGTAATGAAAATTAAAAAAGGGCCCAATTCAAGGAAAAGTGAAAAGTTCACATTGGAGCTCACTCCGTAGTCATTCTTCCACCATGGATCTCCGAGCATCGCCGACCTTCGGATCCTCAGATCCCAGTCCACTTCGTCCGGTGGTCTACCAGCTCTCTCCACAAACACCTTCCCTCTTCATCTCTCCTTGACAAAGACCGTGAGAAAGCATCCTTCCAGATTCACAAGACAGAGCAACAATCTCTTATTGGCTAACATGCATACCATAATCCTGTTATCTCCAGCCATAACCCAAACATTGCTGCTACAGAGAAACCGTTACCTCAGCAGTGAACATTACAAAGAAGCCATTACATTAGCAGTGAATCCTTACAGCGCATTACACTCAATTCAGAAAAATGAGGGGTGACCTCATTGAAACCTATCGAATGTTGAAAGGCCTCAATAGAGTGTATGTGGAGAGGGTGTTTCTTATGGTGGGGGAGTTTAAGACCAGAGGGGAAGTCTCAAAATGGAGGAGAGTCCTTTTAGAATGGAGATGAGGAATTTCTTCAGCCAGAGAGAACACCATGACCTGCACAAGTCGCATCTTTGTTCGGTGTACAAATTAAACAGGCTCCTGGGTGGTAGCAGTCCTTAATGATGAATGCTGCCTTTTTGAGACGTTGTTTTTTGAAGATATACTCAATGCTAGGGAGGCTAGTGCCCATGATGGAGCTGGCTGAGTTTAGAGCTTGTGCAGCTTTTACAGATCCTACATGCTGGTAGTATTTTAGTTACATACTCTTCAAGTTGGCCTACTTGAAGTCAATGGCAATGATGAAGAGGACCTCAGGGTATTCCATTTGAAGACTGTTGACCAAAGAGTATAGCTCTTTGAGTGCAGGCATCACATCTGCTTGACATGAGATGTAAACTGCCATCAGGATAGCTGAAATACCCTCAAAACACATCAAAGTTGCTGGTGAACGCAGCAGGCCAGCAGCATCTCTGGGAAGAGGTGCAGTCGACGTTTCAGGCCGAGACTAACTGAGTTAGTCCTGACGAAGGGTCTCGGCCTTGAACGTCGACTGCACCTCTTCCTAGAGATGCTGCCTGGCCTGCTGCGTTCACCAGCAACTTTGATGTGTGTTGCTTGAATTTCCAGCATCTGCAGAATTTCTGATGTTTGCGAGCTGAAATACCCTGTCTACATAGCTAATATGGGCAACACTTCTCCATTACATATTCCAGACTGGGTGAGCAGGAACTCTTCTGTAAACTTTGTTCACCTGTGCTGCACTTTTTCTGTAGCTTTTGCATTATATTATGCATTTTTATTGTTTTACCTTGTTTAATACACTGATAACGTTATCTATTTAAATGGTGTGCAAAGACGAGCTTTACACTGTATCTTGGTATATGTGACAATAATACACTAACTTGCTAGGACTGTCACATCTGGAAACTATTAGGTGTTGATTAGGAAGGAAACCCTCTTCCTCTAACTTTAACCAACGATGCTGTACATCGAATTGAGCAGCTCTCGGGCTGTATGGCGCAGTCAGGCAAAGCAGGTAAGTCATGTTTTGGTTAGACATAGCGCACAGTTCTCTGGTGGATTAGTCTTGATTTTAGTTCAGCTTTGATCTCAGTCACTTGAACGTTAGATATTAGTATGCTGGGGAGATGGTACCTGAACCCACACTTTTCAGCCTTACCTGCAGCCCCAGCCTTCTGACCATGTTTCTCTGGTAAGTGGACTGTATCTGGTTGGTCTTGGAGTGAATTCATCTGTACTAGGACACAAGTGAATTCTTTTGGAAAGACCTGGAGTGGATTCAGCAGGCCTTGTAAGCTAAACTGTTCCCCTACAGGTCTGAAAATCCAGAAGAGTAAGTAGGTTGCTGCAGCAGGTAAGTGGGGTTGTTCAAGGTGGCCTAGGAGTTAGGACTCTACCCCTATTGCTCTGTTGGGTCGGGCCTCTGATCTGGAGGAGGCTTGGCATCAGGCGCCCTCACAGGTTGGGTGCTCAGTCTGGTCTCAGAACTTGATCCTCTTTTCCTCAGTTTGCCAGGTTTTTGGACCCAGCCCTGCTGCTTCCAATGGTTGGGACGTTACACTTAGGGTGCTCATGTAGTTTGGGGTCTAAACTCCAGTATTTTTTTCCATTTTACATATGGGGTGCACTGCATTAGACCATTACACTATATCCGAGAAATTTAAGATTGAGAAAGAAACAAAAGGGGGGGGGGAACTGAATATTTTTCATTGGGTGAGTATGCACCTTTTGGTAATTGATTGAAAGATTGAATAACGTTATAATATCAGGTGGCTTGTTTACATGTCCCCATGGCTTTATACCTGATACTATGAGACTATTATCAAATCTAACAATGACATTTAAAGTTGTAAATTTTATTTGTAGTCCATTTCTTCTTTCATCTTATTATTTTAGAAACATGATATTTTCCTAGTTCTAAATGTAAGTTGTTCAAACTATGTTTTGCTGAAGCTTGAGAGGTGTTTATAACTGTTAAGTGAATGTTCCTTCCAATTCGTACAGCACATTACTCGTTTCAACATATTTTTTTCATTACCACTGTCAAGGAGGTTGTACAGGAGTCTGAAGGCCCCTGCTCATTGATTCTGGAACAGCCTTTTCTCCTCTGCCATCAGATTTCTGAACGGTTCATGAAACCATGAACATTACCACATTTATTCCCTTTTTTTACACTATTTATTTTAAAATTTTTAAATCTTTGTTTTGCACTGTACTGCTGCTACAAAACAATACATTTCATATCATATGTCTGTGATAATTCTGGTTTGCATGCTAATGGATTTTGAAGTTCTAGTTCAGGAATCATCTGCCAGTAAGTCAGCAATACTAAAAATCGAGGTTGTTTGTCCAGATTTTGTTTTTTTTTTCTCGCCACAGCTCTGTATATAAAAAGGATTGACATCTGTAAGTTCAGAAATAATCCCTGTAGAAATGTCTTTGAATAAACAACATTTTCTGCAGTTTTTAAAAAGGTTTAATTGTATATGAAGTGCTCTATGAATTTCAATAGTGCAGATTGCCCAGTTGGTTTCTTATCAGAAGTTATGAAGAATTGAATGTGAACTTAAAGGTACACCATCGAAATGGAGCCTTGTAACTACCTCGTCTGTGCTGAACATGATGCCTATCTGTGCTAATCCTATTTGCCCACATCCCTCTACTTTTCTTTCCTGTTCAAATGCCTTTTAAATATTTGATAGTATCTGTCTCCAGCTTTTCCTCTGGCAGCTCATTCCAGAAAAACAAGTAAATGTGTGGAAAAACAAGTAAATTTCTCTCCTCTCACCTTAAACCTAGTACCTCTAATTCTAGACAGCCTTACCAAGGGAAAATGATTCCTACTCTCTAGGCCCCTCATAATTTCATAAAACTATACTACAGTCCTCACTACAGTCTGGACACAAGAACTATTTACAAGGGTAAATTGTTGCTCACAAGCTCCTTATTGCCATTGTTCGGTTTATTGACATCTTAACCACTCATCATTTCCACTTTTATGACCTCAAGGTCGCAACCATCTGACTATCATCTCTGTTATTATTCCATCAGTGTCATACCATTCTTGCGGCTTTGACTGAGATCCTAGTGGTTTTGCCAGACTGCTATTGCCCTTGTAAGGAAAAAAAAATTCTTAGCTTTAACAGTTTAAAACCCTCCTTTCAAATATTAATGTTAGGAGGGTGACCCTCTGCATAGGTTAAAATATCAAAAGGAGTTTTAAAATACTCTGTGGTCTCAATATGAATTCTACTATCCTCACAGATAAAATAACTATAATATCAGAAGTTAAATCTGAAGAATTATCGTCTGCAGTCTCCTGCATCTCAATGGATTATCAGTGACTTGGAAGTCTCTAAATCTATTAATTGAAGTAGTTAATGACATGAAACATCACCTCTTTTTCATTGTCCATTGTTGCTGCTTGTCCTGAGAAGTCTTGTCATTTTTTTTTCATTAAATGAAGTGTAGATTAATATTTAAAGAAAAAAATAGCCCCAGTGACATTTGGTTCATGTCTATCTGAATGTACAGAGCAATGTACTGCCTCTGGTAAAGATTAACTGTGAACACATTGGATGATCCCTAAGTAACCCTATCTGCTTTCACAGTAGAGGACAGAGAGAGTATTGGTGAAAGCTTTCCAAA
The DNA here is from genome assembly GCF_963921235.1 of Mobula hypostoma. Classification (NCBI taxonomy): domain Eukaryota; kingdom Metazoa; phylum Chordata; class Chondrichthyes; order Myliobatiformes; family Myliobatidae; genus Mobula; species Mobula hypostoma. The sequence goes on along the minus strand of NC_086103.1, from coordinate 84,819,768 downwards.
GTCTATTGAAAGGATAAGGGAAACTATCATCAGCATCCTGAACCAGCACAATGTCCTTCATGCTTGGTGGACTCTTTTGGGCAGGCCTCATTTTATGTGCATCTAGTATCAGATCCTGAACCATGTACACATTTCTAAACTTGGGGAACAGATTACCACAGGGGTGGGCAAAAAAAAAAGATGCAAGGATGCCCTTAAAGTCTCCTTTGGGAGGAAATGCAGCATTCCTGTAATCCAGTGAATTACTGAATTGTCATGGCCTGGTGTAGGAAAGGAGCATTTAGGATGGTCCTGAGAGCCTTGAGTCCGTATGACATGAAGCTTGTGTGTAATACCCTGGTTAAGATTTCTACTGCTATGCTGTGGGGTAGTTTGTATCAGCAGCTTTCTGTGAAAACTGCTTTGCTGGAAACTGTATTTTGGCTTCGGCTAAAGGCAAAGATATGTTGTCCAACTTGGGAACGTGAGTCAGCTAATCAGGTTTGTGGGATGTGAGAGAAGGTTCCAGAGACCTGCGGGAAAGGGTTTTCTGAAGGATAGGCATCTGGTTCACGGGGCTTATGGTGGGAGCTGCAGAGAAAGGAAGATACTGCAGAATGCCGTTGGAAGGCAACTGCCCATTGCACCAAAGTGCTTTGTGCAGATGAATGGCTCCAAGGAAGAAGGGCCAACACTCCCAAGAGAGAGCCTGTTTCTTTGAGATTGATTTTGAGCGAAGTTTGGAATGTGGTGTGTGCTTTCACGCAGACTGTGGGCCCAGCACGCGAATAAAGGCAACTCCAGGATGAGATACAACTTTATGTGCACGTTGGACTTGTTTAACTGTAATGGCCCTTTTATTCATTCCTCTTTCCTATTAACTGACAAAGCTGAAATTTGCAAATACACTTTATAATTTTGTGGTGTACAATCTGTTATTTCTTGCTGACCAACAATTTTGTATGGGCAGTATTTACACAGCATCCGCTCCAATCAAGGTTTCTTTAATCAGAACATCACAGCATTCCCGTTTGGTTAAACCCCAAATCATATCAACTCTAGACGTATATTGTTTGTGAAAGGTGGCCATCTCACCACTGAGTCATGTAGCTGTTAGCAGAGCCTGCTAATGAGCTAAGTTTGCATATGAGCCTGGTGAAAGGGTTACTTGTGTAAATGGCAGAAAGAGCACAACACCACACAAGCTGCACATCCCATCTGTTGTGAGTGAGTGATGCAGAATGTGTAGAACAGGAGTGAAAGCAAGTCCTTTTCAATCCCAGTAGAATGATGAAGAAGAACATATTTAAAATAAACATGGTAATATTTCATTTTAAAAAGCACAGGGACAAACAGGCTATGTATCTATGTTGCCAGTAACATGACTAACTTCTCAGTTAAGGCTATAAAAACATTTTTTATTTTGTTTTTCTTGTTAAAAGACTTATAGACTACCTGCAATCCTCAGAGACCAGTTTAAGCATTATTTCAGAAGTTTATGGTTCATCTAATCAAAGCTAACAATTGTGGAATGCTGAAACAGGCTGAAAATGGTTGCTAATTTTTTGTTACTGTATTCCATTGTGTTATCCAGGTGACAGGTACGATTCAGAGCCAAAGTCCAAGTGGGATGATGACTGGGACAAAGGCAACAAAGGTGTTTTTCCATTCAGTGAAAAGTTAGGCGAAATAAGCGATAAAATTGGGACCACAATTGACGATACGATCAACAAATTCAGAAAAAAAGACAAAGATGACTCACCAGAAAGGTAAACTAAATATTAATATTTCATGTGCAGATTTTTCTTCTGGGCTGTGTTTCTCCGTAGTCCAATGAGTTGAAGATGTGTAAAGTGAAATTACTGTTGTGTGTTCACATCATTTAATTTGTAAAAAGAAAACTAAAGAATTTTCTCACAAGAAATATAGATTCTGAATAAAAATTCTGGAAACACTCACGGGTCATGCAGCATCTGTGGAAAGAAAACCATTAACTCTGTTTCCCTTTCCATGGTTACTGCCTGACTTGCTGAATGTTTCCATCATTTTCTGATTTATAAAGAGAACTTAAGTTTTGTTTTCTATTTCTAATCTTAATACATATCTCAGCCTACTAATCTCGGCATTATCTGTGTTGGGAAAGTCACTTATCAGCTCAGGCCTAAATATTATCTAAGTCTTGTTGGATGTGGTATTTGAGGGGAATTAAACTTCTTTTTTGATTTTATGATTCCAATCATTGACAAGTTTCCATTGACTTCAGTCTTGCCGTGGTATTTTCAGGTAAGATGGCGGCACACTTGGAAACCATGGCCTCTATGGTTCCAACCAAAGGTGTTATTGTCTTTTTTTTTAATGTATTTTCTTACAATAGCAAGACATTGCTTTACATTAAGAACTTCCTAGTACTACAGGTTTACCCCATTAGTGAGTTGTTCACTAATGGAGGAGCTGGACTTGGTGTGGACTGTTTTGCTGCTTGCTGCAGGAAGGCCTTGGAGTCGGTGCATGAAGGCTATGTGCAGTCCAACAGCAAGTGATTGTCTTGGACATTTTTCTTGGAACCTCAGGACCCTGTTGGACATTGTTGATGCCAAATACTGCAGCCAGTTCACTGGTACAGACACTGGGGGAGCTGAGTGAGTGATCTTGATTGTAATGTAGACTTGGCCTTGTGCTGAGTTGTCACCTGTTGCAACTGCCCAGAAGAGGTGACGCTGGAGGCAGTGTGGCATGGTGTCCATACTAGATTAAGTGCCAGTCCCTCCTGTTGGTGCTGCCCTGCATTGTTCTCCTGGTGGAAGACGAGCTGGATTGCATTAGTCTGCGACAGCTGTGGCTTGCCGATAACATTCATGGACTCAGGAATTTTGGCTATATTATTTTCTGTATGACTGTATGTTTAGTGCTATCTTATATGTGCAACGTGTGCCTTGTGCTGTGTATGACTGCTGATACTATGTTTTGCACCTTTGCCCCAGAGGAAAGCTATTTCATTTGGTTGTATTCATGGTTATTCATGCATGGTTGAATGATAATTGAACTTGAACGTCTTAATGCTGTGTTCAGCCAAATGTTGCCTTGACATGCAGAACAGTGGTTCTTGTATCACTTCCAGAAGTCACCATTTTAGATGTAGTATGTAATGATGTTTGGTGGACTTCCTGATGGATCACAATTTAAGGATCAGTGTGAAGTATAGTAGTGAACTTGGTGCTTGATGCAACCTTCCAACACGGACCCTGATGTTTCAGTGAAGTAAGATGGGTTGCTTTCAGTTGGTTGGATATAACCAGGCAACTTTACACATCATTGGGTAGAAACCATTGACTGAAGTGGTTAGGTTGGGGCAGCTACTTCTAGAACCCAAATGTGCAATGCCACAGCTGGGGTGTTAAGGCCCAAAACCTTTGCTATTTTGAATGTGGTCTGTTGTTAATCTGGATCTAATTAATTAGCATATGACTATATCATCATGTGAATCTTGGGTAGTGTCTAAGATTATACTCTGGCACTTTAAAATAGGTTAACAATTTTTGAGCTGAGTCTTTAGAGCTTGTGTTCTGATCTGTCATAATCTGTCTAGAATGACCTCCAGGTGTTGATCATTAATATTTCACAACTGACAGAGCTTTGATCTTAGTATCACTCAGTACTGTTGAGTGTGTAGCTTTTGTTTTTTGGCATGCATGTAGTCCTGTGTGATTTCATGTTTCTTTACAATATAGTAGACCATTCAGCCCATCAAATATGTCAACTCTCAGACCAACATAATTCCCACCCACTTCCCCTTAACTTATTTTGATCACATTCATTATTCTCTCTTGCCTTCCCACCCTCTCAGCCACATTTTATCCTCCCACCTACACTAGTGTCGTTAATTAATATACCAATCTACTAAAAACACTTCTTATTAAATGGAGTACCTGGGGGAAATTGCACAGCCACAGAAAGAATGTACAATCTCACACAGAAGCAAAGCATTGAATCCTGTTTGCTAGAACTGTGAGGCTGCAACACTTCCCACTAAGCACATCTTTCCCTCCCCCCCTCTCTCTGCATTCCGCAGGGATCGCTCCCGACACAACTTCCTTGTCCATTCGTCCCCCCATCCCTCCCCACTGACCTCCCTCCTGGCACTTATCCATGTAAGCGGAACAAGTGCTACACATGCCCTTACACTTCCTCCCTTACCACCATTCAGGGCCCCAAACAGTCCTTCCAGGTGAGGCATCACTTCACCTGTGAGTCGACTGGGGTGATATACTGCGTCCGGTGCTCCCGATGTGGCCTTTTATATATTGGTGAGACCCGACGCAGACTGGGAGATCGCTTTGCTGAACATCTACGCTCTGTCCGCCAGAGAAAGCAGGATCTCCCAGTGGCCACACATTTTAATTCCACATCCCATTCCCATTCTGACATGTCTATCCACGGCCTCCTCTACTGTAAAGATGAAGCCACACTCAGGTTGGAGGAACAACACCTTATATTCAGTCTGGGTAGCCTCCAACCTGATGGCATGAACATTAACTTCTCTAACTTCCGCTAGGCCCCACCTCCCCCTCGTACCCCAGCTGTTACTCATTTTTATGCACACATTCTTTCTCTCACTCTCCTTTTTCTCCCTCTGTCCCTCTGAATATACCTCTTGCCCATCCTCTGGGTCACCCCCCCCCCGTCTTTCTTCCCGGACCTCCTGTCCCATGATCCTCTCGTATCCCCTTTTGCCTATCACCTGTCCAGCTCTCGGCTCTGTCCCTCCCCCTCCTGTCTTCTCCTATCATTTTGCATCTCCCCCTCCCCCTCCAGCTTTCAAATCCCTTACTCACTCTTCCTTCAGTTAGTCCTGACGAAGGGTCTCGGCCTGAAACGTCGACTGCGCCTCTTCCTATAGATGCTGCTTGGCCTGCTGCGTTCACCAGCAACTTTGATGTATGTTGCTTGAATTTCCAGCATCTGCAGAATTCCTGTTGTTAATGAATAATTATATATTTGATTTGCCCCCATAATGTTCAGTTTTGAGTTGTGAATTTATGCATCTGTGATTGCCAACTTATTGAGTGTGGGGTCAAATAAGTTTTCCCCTCCTGATTCTCTCATCACTTGCTGCAGGTCCAGTCTGCCATTTGTCTGTTGTCGACCCGGTCAGGGCAAAAAAATATTACTCTTTAGTAATCATCCTCCACTAAAATACATACAATATTATTTGAGGCCTTGTAGCTTTTTGCTGAGTATTCACAATTGTAATACACTTGAGCTCTTCAAATGCAATTAAAATCCAATGTTTTCTAGGGAAAAAATGATCAAATGTCCTGGGTTGCTTGAGACCAACCAATAAAAGTAACACTGGCTACTTTGGTAAAAGGAATAAAGGCTTAAACCATTTTGTAAATGGGGAGTGAATTCAGAAATTGGAGGTGCAAAGGGAATTGGGAGCCCTACTGCTGCATTTCCTAAAGTTTAACTTGTAGGTTGAGTAGATAGTAAGGAAGACAAATGAAATGTTAGTAATCATTTCAAGAGGACTAGAATATTTAAAAAAAAACAAGAATGTAATGCTCAAGCTTTATAAGGTACTAGTCAGACTACATTTGGAGTTTTCTGAGCAGTTTTGGGCCTCATATCTAAGAAGGAATGTGCTGGCAATGCAGAAGGTCCAGCGGAGATTCATGAGATTGATCTTAGAAATGAAAGGGTTAATGCATCAAGAATGTTTTGATGGCTCTGGGCCTGTACTCACTGGAGTGTAGAAGAATGAGAGGAGGGTGGAAGGACTCATTGAAACCTATTGAATATTAAAATGCCTGAATAGAGTGGATGTGGAAAGAATGTTTCCAATAGTGGGAGAGTCTTGGACCAGAGGGCATGCCTCAGAGTAGATGGAAGTTTGTGTAGAACTGAGATGTGGAAATTCTTCAGCTTGAAGGTGGTGAATTTGTGGAATTGATTAATTCCAGACATCTGGAGAGGGAAAAATCATTGAGTGTATTTAAAGCAGAGATTTATAGCTTTGATTAGTATTGGTATCAGATGTTACAGGGAGAAGGCAGGAGTGTGGGATTGATGAGATAAATAAGTCAGCCATTATCAAATGGTGGAGCAGACTCGGTGGGCTGAACAGCCTAATTCTGCTACTACAGTATGCCTTATGGTCATATATTTTCACCACAGATTACGGTTGTGTCAACTATAAATAGGGATTAAAGTGAATTGTAATGAAATAAAACTTGGAATGAGACACCTTAGAAATTTAAGAAAGGCAGAACAAAATTTTTGAAATTTCAACGTCAAAGAACAATGACTATACCCTGCAATGAGTTGTGTTTAAAACTAATTTTACTTGGGAAAAATCCTTATGAATCTGGACAATTGAAGTCAAAAGATCCTAATGGCAATTTTTCAGCACAAAATGCTGAAGCAAATCAGTTACTTGCTTACTATTCTAAAATCTACCCTTGCATGTAGGAATTGAAAATAATTTTCAGGGTATAAGATGGAGGTTTCTGGATTTTCCAGAATTCTTTGCATATATTTTAATTTCTGTGAGATGAAGGTGGGTCATGTTCTTGAATTACTGGTTACAATCTCATAAAATGAAGAGGCTACATCTTGGTGTGGCATTATCTGTGATTATTGCTAATACAATTTCAATCTCACACTCGATGAGCTTACTCAACACCAGCTGCAGTACTCTTGATCTAACAGATCAAGAGTATGGCACAAAGAGAATGTCTTTTTTTTTTACTTAATGTTCTGCGTTACTTCGAGTGCACCTGAAAACACAGTTCTGTAATTTAAAAAAGAACTTCATAATAAGGGTTCTCTTGAGTGATTGATCAAGAGATGGTGTCAGGCCATAGAAAAGGAGGAAGATATGGAGGGATTGTCTACGTAGTCTCTGTGGGTGGAAATTAGGAACAGGAAGGGGTCAATAACTCGACTGGGTTTTTTTTTATAGACCACCCAATAGTAACCTGGACATCGAGGAGCAGATAGGGAGACAGATTCTGGGAAGATGTAATAATAACAGGGTTGTTGTGGTGGGAGATTTTAATTTCCCAAATATCGATTGGCATGTCGCTATAGTGAGGGGTTTAGATGGGGTGGAATTTGTTAGGTGTGTTCAAGAAGGTTTCTTGACACAATATGTAGATAAGCCTACAAGCGGAGAGGCTGTACTTGATCTGGTATTGGGAAATGAACCTGGTCCGGTGTCAGATCTCTCAGTGGGAGAGCATTTTGGAGATAGTAATCACAACTGTTATCTCCTTTACCATAGCATTGGAGAGGGATAGGAACAGACAAGTTAGGAAAGCGTTTAATTGGAGTAAGGGGGAATATGAGGCTATCAGGCAGGAACTTGGAAGCATAAATTGGAGACAGATGTTCTCAGGGAAATGTACGGAAGAAATGTGGCAAATGTTTAGGGGATATTTGCGTGGAGTTCTGCATAGGTATGTTCCAATGAGATGGAAAGGATGGTAGGGTACAGAAACCATGGTGTACAAAGGCTGTTATAATTCTAGTCAAGAATAAAGGAAGAGCTTTCGAAAGATTCAAAAAGTTAGGTAATGATAGAGTACTAGAAGATTATAAAGCTAGCAGGAAGGAGCTCAAGAAAGAGATTAGGAGAGCCGTAAGGGGCCATGAGAAGGCCTTGGCAGACAGGATTAAGGAAGTCCCCAAGGCATTCTACAAGTATGTGAAGAGCAAGAGGATAAGATGTGAGAGAATAGGACCAATCAAGTGTGACACTGGAAAAGTGTGTATGGAACCGGAAGAGATAGCAGAGGTACTTAACGAGTACTTTGCTTCATTATTCACATGTTGAAGAAAAGGCTGAGTTCACTCAAAATATTCTTATAAGACATGCTTCCCAATCCAGGCAACATCCTTGTAAATCTCCTTTGCACCGTTTCTATGGTTTCACATCCTTTCGATAGTGAGGCGACCAGAACTGAGCACAGTACTCTAAGTGGGGTCTGACCAGGGTCCTATATAGCTGCAGCATTACCTCTCGGCTCCTAAATTCAATCCCACGATCGATGAAGGTCAGTGCACCGTATGCTTTCTTAACCACACAGTTAACCTGCGCAGCAGCCTTGAGTGTCCTATAGACTCAGATCCTCCACACTGCCAAGAGTCTTACCATTAATGCTATATTCTGTCGTCATATTTGACCTACCAAGATGAACCACCTCACACTTATCTGGGTTGAACTCCATCTGACACTTCTCAGCCCAGTTTTGCATCCTGTCAGTGTCCTGCTGTAACCTCTGACAGCCCTCCACACTAACAACAACACACCCAACCTTTGTGTCATCATCAAATTTACAAACCCATCCCTCCACTTCTTCATCCAGGTCATTTATAAAAATCACGAAGAGTAAGGGTCCCAGAACAGATCTCTGAGGCACTCCACTAGTGACCAACCTCCATGCAGAATATGACCCATCTACAACTCTTTGCCTTCTGTGGGCAAGCCAGTTCTGGATCCCCAAAGCAGTGTCCCTTTGGATCCCATGGGGCAAGTACAAGCTCCTTACAGGCAGTGGCGGGAGCTGAGCTTGCATTGCCTGTACTGTAAAGCGTTGTGCTAACCACTATACTACTGTGCCTCCCCAAATTTGCCCATTTAATAGAATTGGTAAAAGATGTAGTGGGGAGAGGAAGTCTTTCCCTTTTGGAATTGCTAGATCAGGAACCTTGTACTTTAAAAGGGACAGAAGCTTGAGAATGAGAAACTTGCAGCTTTGATTCCTTTTTCAAAGATGCAACGGATACACCTTATGTGCATCTCAGTCCATCTTGACCATCACAACAGGGTGACAGCAATGCCATTTTCTTGGCTCTTCATTCAGCTTTGGAACACTTGGTTAAAGAAGATGCATAGATTATGATGCTCTTCATTGACTACAGCTCAACATTGAACACCATCATTCCCTCGACAGCAACAAAACCTGGGGCTTGATACATTCATGTGCAACTGGATCCTCTATTTCTTTGCTGGCTGACCCCAGTTAGTACAGACTGACAATAGTATCTCCACCACACTTACCACTAGCAGAGGTGCACCACGGCTATGTGCTTGGTGCCCAGCTGTACTCACTTTATACTTGTGATTGTGTGGCCAAATACAGCTCCAATCCTGTCTTTAACTTTGCTGATGACACCACTGTTGTTGGCTGAATCAAATGAAGTTACAAGTTAGAATATAGAAGGGAGATTGAACATCTGGTTGAGTGTTGCCACAGCAAGAACCTGTCACACAATGTCAGCAAAATGAAAGAGCTGATTATCGACTATAGGAGGACTAAGCCGGAGGTCTTTGAGCTAGTCATCATTAAGGGAACAGAGGTAGAGAGGATCAGTATCTTCAACTTCCTTGGCATCAGCATATCAGAGAATCGGATGTCATGGGTCCAACACTTGTGTCATCACAAAGATGGAATGACAGCACCTCCACTTTCTTTGAAGTTTGTGTAGACTTGGCATGTCACTAAAAACTGCGATGAACATTTCTAGATGCACAATGCTGAGAATCCTAACTGTTTGCAACATGCCCTGGTATGGAGCCACCAATGCCCTACGGTGGAAGAGACTTCCTAAGTGGTGGATACATCACAGGCAAAGCCCTCCCCAACATTGAATATATTTTCTGTACATGGAGCGCTGCCACAAGAAAGCAGCATCTATCATCAGAGACAACCACCATCAGTCCCTCTGCTCACTACTACCATCGGGGAGGAGGTGCAGAAGCCTTAGGTCCCAAACCGCCAGTTTCAGGAACAGTTATTACCCTATAAACATTAGGCTCCTGAACCAACGTGATAACTTCATTCACCACTGTTTTGAACTGATTCTACAACCTACAGATTCACTTTCAAGGATTCTTTACAACTCATGTTCACACTATTATTTTATTTACACAGTTTGTCTTTTTCCATTGGTGTTTGTCAGTTTTTATCTAGTTAGTTTTTGATAAAATTCCATTGCGCTTTTTTTTCCCCCTGTAAAATGACTATGCAAGAAAATGAATCTTGGAACATTCAGTATATAGGTTTCAAAGGTATATTTAACATCAGAGAAATGTATATAATAGTCATAGTCATACTTTATTGATCCCGGGGGTAATTGGTTTTCGTTACAGTTGCACCATAAATAATAAATAGTAATAGAACCACAAATAGTTAAATAGTAATGTGTAAATTATGCCAGTAAATTATGAAATAAGTCCAAGACCAGCCTATCGGCTCAGGGTGTCTGACCCTCCAAGGGAGGAGTTGTAAAGTTTGATGGCCACAGGCAGGAATGACTTCCTATGATGCTCTGTGCTGTATCTTGGAGGAATGAGTCTCTGGCTGAATGTACTCCTGTGCCCACCCAGTACATTATGTACTAGATGGGAGACATTGACCAAGATGGCATGCAACTTAGACAGCATCCTCTTTTCAGACACCACCATGAGAGAGTCCAGTTCCATCCCTACAACATCACTGGCCTTACGAATGAGTTTATTGATTCTGTTGGTGTCTGCTACCCTCAGCCTGCTGCCCCAGCACACAACAGCAGATATGATAGCACTGGCATCAGTGCTATCATCCTGAAATGCTTTTTCTTCGCATATAGTAACATTATATGAACTTTGATAATAAATTTACTTGGAACTTTGAGATTGGGCAGGGTCACCTTATATTACAGATTTATATGGTCCTGAGACTGAGTAATCTTGAAAGGTTTCTTTCCATATAGAAGGATTTGCCAACCTGTGGTAACTTTTTCAGCATATTGAATGGTGGATAAAACAATGGGAGTGTCTGCTGGTAGTGGAATGTGCAGTATTATGGAATACTATTTTATTTTTATATTTAATGGTACATGTATTTCATTTTTTGTTACTGATCTGACTTGTCATTCTTCTGTTGTAATCAGTTGTTTTACTAATTTCAATGTGCTTTTGTTGCTGCATTTGTTATGTATTTCAGTGATAGTGAGGAAGAAAGAAAATCCAGGAACAATGGCAAAATTGGGAAATCTGAATACAAGGATAACGAAGAGACAGTGACGACCAAATCAGTCCATATCACCCAAGCAACAGAAACCATAACCACTCGGCATAAACGTTCAGGGGTGCCTTCCAAAACTGTTGACCTTGGTGCGGCGGCCCATTACACAGGAGACAGTCCCAGTTCAGCAGTAAATTCTGCTGCAAAGGTGGGGAGCTGCAAATCTAGAAACTTCACCTTACAAGGTCTGGGTATTTGTGCTTTGATTCTTGCTAAATTGTTTATTTAGTGCCTGTAATAGAACCTCCTTTCACCCAAGGCAGTCTGTTTGCACATCATGTTACTCATTGCTTCTCACTTCCTATGATTTAAGGCACTACAACAGGTTTAAAGTTTCTGCTCAATTCTCTTAGAATTTACCATAATGAAATATATCAATTTTCTCTGCAATAACTAGTTATTACTTTGAAATATATGCAGTGGTACTAGAAGGTTTGTGAACCCTGCAGATTTTTCTCTATTTCTGCAGAAATGTGACCTAAAATTTGATCAGATCTTCACATTGTCCTAAAACTAGAAAAACAGAACCCAATTAAATAACACGAAAAATTATAAACACGAGGAATTCTGCAGATGCTGGAAATTCAAGCAACAGACATCAAAGTTACTGGTGAACGCAGCAGGCCAGGCAGCATCTCTAGGAAGAGGTACAGTCGACGTTTCAGGCTGAGACCCTTCGTCAAGACTAACTGAAGGAAGAGCTAGTAAGAGATTTGAAAGTGGGAGGGGGAGATCCAAAATGATAGGAGAAGACAGGAGGGGGAGGGATGGAGCCAAGAGCTGGACAAGTGATTGGCAGAAGGGATATGAGAGGATCATGGGACACGAGGCCCAGGGAGAAGGAAAAGTGGGAGGGGGGAGAAAAACCCAGAGGATGGGCAAGGGGTATAGTGAGAGGGACAGAGGGAGAAAAAGGAGAGAGAGAGAAAGAATGTGTGTATATAAATAAATAACGGATGGGGTACGAGAGGGAGGTGGGGCATTAGTGGAAGTTTGAGAAGTCAATGTCCATGCCATGAGGTTGGAGGCTACCCAGACGGAATATAAGGTGTTGTTCCTCCAACCTGAGTGTGTTGAGTCTGGGTAGCCTCCAACCTGATGGCATGAACATTGACTTCTCTAACTTCTGCTAATGCCCCACCTCCCTATCGTACCCCATCCGTTATTTATTTATATACACACATTCTTTCTCTCTCTCTCCTTTTTCTCCCTCTGAATGTACCCCTTGCCCATCCTCTGGGTTTTCCCCCCTTCCCCTTTTCCTTCTCCCTGGGCCTCCTGTCCCATGATCCTCTCATATCCCTTTTGCCTATCACCTGTCCAGCTCTTGGCTCCATCCCTCCCCCTTGTGTCTTCTCCTATCATTTTGGATCTCCCTCTCCCCCTCCCACTTTCAAATCTCTTACTAGCTCTTCCTTCAGTTAGTCCTGACGAAGGGTCTCGGCCGGAAACGTCGACTGTACCTCTTCCTAGAGATGCTGCCTGGCCTGCTGCATCACCAGCAACTTTGATGTGTGTTACACAAAAAATTATACTTGTTCATTTACGTATTGAGAAAAATGATCAAATATTTGTTGGGAAAAATGCATGAACCGCTGGGGTAACGCCTTCTACAAAAGTTATGTGGAATTACTGGTTCCAGTCAATGAGATGAGATTGGAGGTGTGGGTTGTAGAGGTGACTGCCCTACTTTTCTTTTAAAAAAAAACATACAAAGTCAGGTTATTGACAGAGCCTGCTCTTCTCAAGAAAGATGTGTTTATGTGCACCATGCCATGATCAAAACAACTTTCAGAGGACCTTAGAAGAAGAATTGTAGAGATACTTCAAGCTGGATAAGGCTACAAAAGCATTTATAAAGACCTGAGTGTTCATCAGTCTGCAGTAAGAGAAATTGCACACAAATGGAGGAAATTCAGTACTGTTGCTTCTCTCCTTAAGAGTGGGTATCATGCAAAGATCACACCAAGAGCACAACGTGCAATGCTGAAGCAGGTGAAAAAGAACCCAAGGGTAACAGCAGAAGACCTACAGAAATCTCTAGACCGTGTTAATGTCTTTGTTTATGTGTCTATTATAAGAAAAGCACTGAACAGGAATGGTGTTCCTGGAAGGACACCACAGAGGAAACCACTGTTCTCCAAAAAAAACATTACTGCCTGTCTCAAGTTTGCAGAAGACCACCTGGATGTTCTACAACACTTCTGGGACAAGGTTCTATGGACAGATGAGACAAAACTTAAACTTCTTGGCATTGCTATGTTTGGAGGAAAAGTGCACTGTACACCAATACCGAAACCTCATCCCAACTGTGAAGCATCATGCTTTGGGGCTGCTTTGCTGCTTCAGGGCCTGAACGCTTGTGATCATTGAGGGAACAATGAATTCAAAATTGTATCAAGGCGTTTTACAGGAGAATGTCAGGGCAGCAGGCTGATACCAGAAGATTAATAGAAGTTGGAGAATGCAAGATAATGATCCTAAGGACAAGAGTAAATCAACAACAAAATAGTTTAAGAAGAAGAAAATTCGTGTTTAATCTTCGTGACCTTAATCTTATAGAAACATTGTGAAAAGACCTGAAGCAAGCAGTTCCTGCAGGGAAGCCCACCAACATTCCATAGTTGAAATCAGTTTTGTAAGGAGGTCTAAAATTCCTTCAAACTGATGTGCAGAACTGATCAACAGTTACTAGAAACATTTGGTTGAAGTTATTGCTGTATAAGGGGGTGAGGGTGGTCACAGCAGTTACTGAAAACAAAGGTTCACATACTTTTTTCCAACAAATACATGTAAATATTGGATCACTTTTCTCAATAAATACATGAACGAGTATAAAGTTTTTGTGTTATTTAATTGGGTTCCCTTTACCTTGCTTTATGACTTGTGTGAAGATCTGATTGCATTTTTGGTCATATTTATGCAGAAATAGAGAAAGTTTCTAGCACCACTGTAAAGATACTGTTGGCTAAACTGAAATAATTATATTTATGTAAATTGTACCTCCATTCATTGGAGATAAGTTGAATATTATTACTCTCCTCTAATATCTGCCAAGTCATAATGGTGGGATAATAGTCTTCTCGACCTTTTTCAGCTTTTCAGTCTTCACGTGTCAATGTCTCAGTGTGTTGATAACCAGTACCACTGCCTCAGGAGTACAACCTTGAGCTAAATGAGGTCACTTGCAAGTTGGGACATTCTTGGGCTAACCTACTGTAACAGTAGCTGTGAGTGCAGAAATGTGTATTTTGTTGTGCCTTTAGAGTGTCTGCATCATGATTCTCAGCATGAGGGTCTTTTAACAAAGGTTGTTTTGTGTAGGTGGTAATTTTTTTTCTCTGTATCCTGTGCTTCTGGACTTGCTGTTTCATCCACCACTAAAGGGACAGGTACATCAGTGTCACTCCTCCCTACCCCCGCCCAGTTGTTTTGCTAATGTACTTCAGGATTAGAGATGGGTGTGGGGAATGTTAAAACATTTTCGTTTTCACTTTGTTTAACATGTGTCTGCCACTATGCCTGAGACTGCCTTTACAGTTTGTGCAATGCATCTTCCAGTTCAATTCTTCATCATCCTGTGTCACTTTTTTTAAAAACTATAATAGATTGGAATGTGAACAGCACCACCTGTCCTGTATTTATTGCATTATTGCCCTGAAAGCATTCAGAAGGTCATTTAAAAAAAACTGTTGGATTATTACAATACGTCGGCAGCTTTTGTGATTATTTCCATGTGAATGATTGGATTTACTAAATTTCATTTCCCAATTTGCCATGGGTTGAACTTTCAGCTTGTGGATTGCTAATTATGATTTTAAGCCAAATTTTCAAAAGGAAGTTCTTTTCAATATTAATGCAATATTTAAATTTTGTGCATAAATAATTGCAGTAAGCCCTAGTGATTCGCCATGAGTGCTAGATTTGTGTTGGCTCATTACTTAATGTGTGAGTGATTTGGGTAAATATTACTGATTGGCATTGCAGACTGTTTATCCACAGTTCTTTCTGCAAGAATTACTTTAAGTCTCTCATTCATTAAATCAAATCAATATTCCTATGATTGGGAGATTTGTTGTATGACATGGGTTGTCTTTGCTAATGAATTTTATTTGTTTAGCTTTCTTTTAGTATTTCTATTCATCTTAGTTCTGCAAGTGTAATTTATGAATTAATACAATCATGGTAAATAGTAATTGTAGCTGAATGAAATTTTTATGCTGCATCCACTCAGGTATTTGTGGAACTAAACTGATTTTGTCTTAAACTTTTGTGTTAGATGAGAACATTTTGCTTTGTTCAGTGGTATAAGTGGTAGGAGTCACTTGAAGTAAAATGAGTCATGAGCTTCACATACAGAAATGATTGTGCATTGTTAGTCATAAAACTGCTTTTGCCATCTTTAGCTTCTCTTGTGCTGTTTGACTTTGCAGATCTAATAGATAATGTTTTGTTTCTCAATCATTTCTTCCAGATAAGATGATTGCAAATTTACTCCTTCTCCCAAGGGGTAGGGTTATTCTTTTTACATCCATTATCATCTTTCTGGCAATCTCACCATGAATTCGTTGAATCTCGTCAAATGGAAAGCTTCTTTTATTGAAGCTGATTATTTTCCCCATAAAATGTAGCTCGTTAAAAGGAAAACAGATGCAAATGACTGCCAATAAATTCCACATTTGTGAAAACTGAATTCAGTCGGGGGAAGAACATAAGATAGGAATCAATATGAAGTAATCTTGATTCTTGTATTGCCTTAGCCAAAATTAATTGGTGATTACAAGACATTTACCATCATTGCCTGCTTTTGTACTTCTCAACTATGGCTGTTATAGGAAATGTGGAAACAGGTATAGGCCATTTAGCCAAAACTACCTGCCACGGTTTCAAGAAAATGATGGCTAATTTGATTTTTCCAGTTTTGGACTGAGTCAGAGGTTGCCCCATATCTCCAGGCTCGTGGTCCAAAAATATGACCATCCAGCCTTGCGTATATTATTTTATTCAGGTGCCATAGCTTTTCAGGTAGAGAATTCCAAAGTTTTTTGTGATTCACAAAAAAACAATTTCTATCATAAATGCATGATGGCATTTTCTGTAATTTTCTCTCCTAGATGTAGATCTCCTTTGAAAGATTACCCTGTCAAGCTTCCTCAGAAACTTGTGTTTCAATAATGTCACCTATCATTCTTCTTAACTCAAATTAATATCAGCCTAACCAGCTCCACTATTCCCCATTAAAATACCTTCATCCTAGAAATTCTAGTGAATTTTCTTTGAGCTTCCTGCATTTTCAATATTAATATATATTTCTTTAACTTTGGAAGTCCATTGTTCCAAGCATGGTCTTATTAATGCCCTGTACAGTTGTAGCAAGATTTCCCTTTTACATCTTAATTGTCTTGTAGTAATGGTCAAAGTTGCTAACTACTTGCTATATCAGCATGCTAACTTTCTGCAGAAATATTCTGTAATCTTTCTTCATGCAAGCAATCTCCTGCCGAAGAAATCTACTATGCACAATAGGATACATAATCAGAGAACTGAGATGCTTTGATTGTCTGTTATGAAATAAAAAACAGAAAATGTTTGAAGTATTTAGATTAGAGAAAATCTTTGCAGGGAGAAAAGCAGTCAATGTTTTATGTCACTGATCTCTACTGCCTCACCTCAGTATTTCTGGTATTTTTGTTTTAAGATTCTTGTGATCTGTGGTGTTTTCCTTTTGCTGAAATGTGGGTCTCTACTGCTACCTGCTGGATGTTTTAAGATGCATCACCACAAATTGTAATTAGAAGCATGTTGTTTCTGAACACTTTAGTAGTGTTTACACTAGATTTTGCATCATAATGAATTTAAGCAATATTGGAATTTTCTGTATTTGTTTTTACCCAAAACACTATTCTCTATTAAATAGGGATAGTTCGCAAAATACTTACAATCCATGAAGGCATTCAGCAAATGTGTTTGAAATGAAAAAATGGAATAATCCACACAAATCTGTGGTTCTTTGAAAGTATAGCTTTTCCCCCATTTTGCCTACTGTCCAGAAATTAGAGAAGAGGTAGTGAGGACCATTTCACTAGTACAGGAGATGCTCATAAGACTGTTGTGTGCTGTGAATGTGAATTTAAGGACTTTTTTTCTATAACAGCGTTTTATAATGGAAAGTCCACTAAGCTCGTAAAATTATTTGGATTGGTTTGGTCTCAATCTGTTGGGCATATGCAGGGCAAGCAATCAGTAAGGCCTCCAGGGCTTTTTATGTCATGGTGCAGAATTTGTGCAGTATATCACCTTCAGTTGAAATTCATAAGGGTTTTTGCTGTTGCTTCTTGTCAGATGACTTGTCTTGCATTCATTTTACAATAGTATTAGACTTATTTTCGTGTTGAAGTTTAAAAACAAAGGAAGCTAGAAAATGTGCATCAAATTTATAATTGTACCCCAATGGTTTAGCCTTTTCTGCTGACTTATACTGTTGTTTAAACTAGTGAAGAATTTTCAATGATCCTTTATGCACATTTCCAATCTAAATGAGGACTTCATTTGCCAACAGATAATGAAATGTTGAGTTCATTTTAAAATAATTTGGTAATTTATAGTAGTAATTCACAAGGATCTTCACAGAGAAATTAACCTAGTATTGAACTCAAGGGAAACTTATTGGTTATATTGTGATCTTAAAGCAGGAGTGCACAAACTTCTTGCCTTTTATGCACTACATTAACCTATAGTTTGGATTCTTGAATTATTTTCCAAAGTAGCAAACTAGGAAGATGTAACTGGGGCTATTTTGTTAGCATTTCAAGAACTTAGAGTTCTGGAACTGAATAAAAATGGCGGAGGGCCTTTATGGTAGATACCACAATGCCATGGAGGTCCATTGTATTTTAATGGTATTCAACAAATACCAAGTAATTGGAACTAGAGAAATTATTGTCTTTTCTGATACTGTGTAGTCCCTGAAATAATACTACTTGCCAGTTTTACTATATAATGTCATGCAGAATGGTCCTTAATATTTTGAGAATCAGGAATCTTATGCAAGAAATATTATCCTTAACCTTTTAACAGTGATAGCTACTCAAAAGGAAAGCAACATCACTTAATTTTTTGGGTGAGGCAGTGTTAAGTCGGTGATCTGAGTTCATATTATCCTGTGGCATTTAACTTTGTTAATAATCTGGGAACTGTTTTTCAATTTAAAAAAAACTTAGTTTTCTAGTCATCATTAAAGAACAAGATGGGCTTTAATGATATCAGTGCCCTTCTGAGAAAGGTGTCTGTGCCATCCCTTTGTGGTTTGGTATGTATGTAACTCCAGACCTACAGCAATATGATTTTATAATGGCATCATAGTCCAACCACTCTGTTTAGGGGCGTTTATAGCAGGACAATTAATGCTGATCTTGCTGATGATACCCTGAAAACAAATAAGTATTTCTCTTGGTGTACAATAACAGAAAACATGTTCCTACACTTTAGAATCTAATTGTTTTGACTTTGATGGGTTTGTGTCTTACTGTCTCTGGTTTGTTTCCACCTCCTCCTCCTCTTAGGTCTCAGCACCAAGCACAGTTAACAGCAAGTCATCAAATAACCTAGTGGACCTACTATTCGACACAGGATTTGAATCTAATCAGATTACCTCCACAGGTAATGTTTGACTCTTCTTTTTGTACCTGAGCCTGCCTTGAATAGCAACAATGACCAATTAAGTTATCAGAGACATTTTCTTGAGGCATCTGACTATTTCTTATCCAGAAGCTATTGGCACATGTGCCAGTTTCCAATCATCATATTGATTGGGCCACTGCACCTGCTGCATGTTTCTAACAATTCTACCCTGTTTTTAATTAAAACTTGTTACCTAAGGATCATTTGTCCCCTGAAAAAAACAGGTATCCAGCCAAAACGAGAAATTAATTAGACATACACAAAATCTGCATTATGACTGCTAACTTCCTAACAAGTGTGCTATTTTGAAAGCTATTTCCTATTTCATTTATATGGATCACAGTTGTGCATATATATATTTTTTAAAAGTCTGCATTGTTATGATAACAACTATGCAAACCTTTCACTACCTCCTGTTTCACAGTAGAGGAAATATATATCTTAACTGCTGCTGTGTGTGAAGGTCTTCTGACTTAGTATAAACTGGGGATTAAAACTAATCTTTTGAATTGGTCTTTTTTTTATAGCCAAGTTTTTTTTTCTATGAAGTCCAGATATTTTGTAGACTTCCAATTTTTAAACAAAAACACTTAGCAACAATTTATGACCTTCTATGATAACAGGTTGAATTCCTACTTAGCTGCTCAATTTTTTATACTGTATTAGCTTGTGGAAGGTTAAATCCATTAATTGTTCAGTAAATCTTAGAGGTAAAGTATGGCAAATGTTGGAAATCTGAAATAAACATAGGAAATATTCAGCAGACTGGACAGGATTTGTGGAGACAGAAAGGGTTAAAGTTTGATGACTGTCCATCAAAGTAGACTTTGCAGGATATAGTCTCTGGATGAGTGGTCCAGCGCCGTATTTGGTACTATAATATCTTAAAGGCTTTGCTGAATCCCTAAGGATGTGGCTTGAGGCTGCTCGGCTGGAAGTGAAATATGGTGGAGTAGAGGGAAAGGCAAGCTGTGGGAAATTTTGTAGTGGAGCATTTACAAAATGATGAGCGTCACACAAGAAGATAATCACTATTTTAAAACATCTAATTCATCTTACAATCTATTGTTATAGATAGATTGAGTAAGGCTGGTAATGGGATTCTGTAATCAGTTTTGAGGTAAGCAAAATATTGTTCAGAGTCAAAACTAAATAAAAGTGCAGAATTAGTTAAAATTATAGTATCCCTTTCACCTGCCAATGCAGCTGACTCTTGCATAATCAGCCAGCAAGGCATCATATAAAGCATTTACATTTGTAGTGAGATGACAAATTGTGTAAGAAACAATGGAAGACTCTTTAAGACTAATCAACTCATTATACCACACATGCACTTGAAAAGACATTCTGATTTGACATATCATTGCTCCTGAGCTATTCATACAAGAGTCATATTCTATTGAAATAACTAATGTGTTAAAGTGTGGCAGATGGGCTGGGTATCTTGCAGCTATCTGATGGCTTTTTAGAAAATGTACCAGATGTTGGACATTGTCCCCCTGTGCACATGATGGGTGTACAGATGTTTCTTTCCCACCTGAGTGGTTCATAAGCACTGCAGGCAAAGATGATGTGTCACTATTCATCGAAACTGGATATTATAGTTTGGGGAAAACCTGGATATTAAGTCCTGAATATAATTTATATCTTCCCACTTTTTAAGGTAAATTATAATATGCGTGAGGAAAAAATGTAGTTCAATTGTTATCTCTGGATATTTTAAATTGTTTCTAATTAGCGCCTGAGAATTGAAAATAGTTGGATTTCAGTATTGAAGCTCTGGGTTTGGGGAGGGAGGAGTGGCTGAGGTGTGCACAGGATCATTTCTTACAGCATTTAAACATAACTTTTTTTAAAAGGTGTAGAATTTATGTAAATTATTTGCAAGTTTTGGCATCACAGATGTGAGATGCAATGCTACTCCCAAGTTTCAACTGCCGATTCAAAGCCTCAGATGGGACTAATTGGGATTATATATTGTCCAGTGATCAGCTCTTAAATAATCAAAATTTAATTCCTGGGTTAATGAGTTTACAGATCTTGGCAAATTAGTGCTTAATTCAACTCAAATCTTATATTCTAAGAACACAAGAAAATATGATCAGTAGGAGGCCACTCAGCCCCTCAAGCCTCTCAAGTCTATCCCACTATTCAATGTAATCATGGTCATTTGTTCAGCAATCACTCGTGCCAGTATAGTTGCAGCAACATTATTTGGGTATACTGTGATGCTTTGGTTTGTACTCAACACCAAAGTTTATGCTGTGTCAATGGTTGTTAGGCAAATTAATGGAAAACTTGCCTAACAAAGATCAGCAGTATGGGAGAGGGAAAGTTTTCAGGGAAGTTTCCTCAATCAGTACTTAGAAGTCCCAATTAGAGTATGGTACTAGATCTATTAGGGAATGAGACAGGGCAGGTGACAGAGGTTCCTGTAGGGGAAAACTGTATATCTAGTGATTATAATACCATTAGTTTCAAAGTAATTATGGAAAAGGAATGGTCTGGTCCTTGGGTTGAGTTCGTAAATTGGAGAAAGACCAATTTTGATGGTATCAGAAAGGATCTGGCAAGTGTGGATTTGGACAGGTTGATTTCTGGCAAAGTATACTTAGTAAGTGGGAGACCTTCAAAAGTGAAATTTTGAGAGCACAGGGTTTGTATGTTCCTGTCAGAATAAAGGGGAAGGATAACAGGATTACGTGACCTTGGTTTTCAAGAGATATTGTGGTGCTGGTTAAGAAAAAGAATGAGGTGCATAGCACATATAGGCAGGCAGGAACAAATGAGATACTTGAGTTTAAGAAATGCAAGAGAATACTTAACAGGGAACACAGAAAGGTTAAATGAAAGCATAAGGTTGATCTGGCAGTCAAGACGAAGGAGAATACTAAGGGCTTCTGGTGGTGGTTGTCTCTCAGGGTCGGACTAAACATGCAGTCATCTGTGGATACGCATATGGTTTTGGAGGCAGAATGCCAAAGCACACATGCGGTTGCAGGTTGGACATGGAATGGCGGTTGTTAGAACAGGTGCATACATAGCTTTGTGGTGTTGGTCTTGTGCTGCTGCAAGGCGCTAATTTCGGTCATCCTCAAAGTCAGATGCAGCTTTTCTGGTCAGGGCGCACCATGCAGCTCTGTCGGCTGCGGACACCTCAAGTTGTTGAGGCTGGAGGTCTGCCCATTTGATGTACGATTTCAGATTGTCTTTGAATCTTTTCTTGGGGCGGCCCTGATTGCGACTGCCATGCTCAAGCTCACCGTAGAGCAGCTGCCTAGGGATTCTTGTTTCACCCATGCGGATTACATGGCCAGTCCAGCGTAGCTGGGCCTGGAGGATCCATGCCTCAATGCTTGTGCTGTTGGCTCTGTCAAGGACTTCCTGGTTGGTGATACGGTCCTGCCATCGAATCCTCATGATCGACCGCAGAGAGCACATGTGAAACTGCTCCAGCTGTTTGATGTGCCTGCGGTACAGGGTCCAGGTTTCGCAGTCATACAGGAGAAAGGTGAGGACCACAGCCTTGTACACCTTGAGCTTGGTTGAAAGCTGAATGTCCTTGTGCTCCAGAACTTTGACACGGGAGTTTCCCAAGTGCCTGGCTGGCTTTCTGGATCCTTGCTATGATCTCTTTGTCAAGGGATCCGTCACTGGAGATGGTGCTTCCTAAATACTTGAAGCTCTCCACATTCTTCAGGACAGTGCCGTCAATGGTGATGCATGGCTGAGGAGGGTAACTGTTTGGTGCAGGCTGTAGGAGAACTTCTGTCTTACCGAGGCTGATTGTCAGGCTGAACAGCTTTGAGGCTGCAGAGAACTTGTCAACAATCGTCTTCAGGTGGTTCTCCTGGTGGGCCATGAGGACACAGTCATCAGCAAACAGTGATGAGCCTCCTCAAAGTTTTGGTCTTTGCAGCATGGCGTCTCAGGTCTGTCACGTATCCCGTGACGGGAATAAAGAACCAGCAGAAATAGAAAACACTTTGGTGTCCAGTATTGCTATTAACTAATATTTATTAGTAACTACACAATACAGTAATATAAATGTAGATAAATCAAACAGGTTAGCAATGATTATATAAAAGTAAGTGTGGAATATATATGAAAATCAAGCTTCTTCAAGTCTAGGGGTAAAAAGATAGTCTTATGATGATGAGTAAAGTCCAGTTCAGTTCGTGGTATTGAGTTGAGTAGTGATGGAGAGAGAGGGAGAGGTTTGAGTCTTCAGGTGATCTTCTTGTTTTCCTCCGAAATCCTTTATAAGTTACCGACTGTGACCACAACAAAGGGGACCGGTTTTCTGTGATGGAGCTATCACCCAGGCAAGGGTGGACACATGGGCAACTCCCCACCAGTCAACCCCTTTCCTTTTCACTGCAAGAGCCACTGATCGATCCTCCAAAAACCCACTTTTTCTGTGGGCACGACAAAGCTCATTCAGTCATCTGACCTAGTTTATTTCAGGCAACACACATCAAAGTTGCTGGTGAGCGCAGCAAGCCAGGTAGCATCCGGTACAGTCAACATTTCAGGCCGAGACCCTTCGTTAGGACGTGTTTCTATTTTATCTTCCCATGCTGAGCATTAACTGTCACTCAAATAACTCCTCCTTCCTTTGTCTGTGTAAGAAATGTAAGCAGGAAATGTCCTTGGGAAGTATCAACACGCTGCCGAAAAATCATAACTTCGAGTGTCCAATAAATAACGCTGCCTTCGGTCACCATAGCAACTTACGAGCTGCTCGGTGCTATCTCCAACTCAGCAGATATCCAAAAGTGAGCCAGTTCTTTCTCGTGCCTTAAAGTGTCTGTCTCTGTGTGTGTGTGTGTGTCTCTCTCTCTCTCTCTCTCTTTTCCCCCCTCTACCCCTCCCTCCCCAAAAGCACAGTTAACAGGGGTAAACGAGCACAGTTCATAGGGGTAATTCGGGACCCCGTCACAGGTCAAACATCCATCTGTCTAGGCGATATGTAAATACCCACGTCTAGGTCCTTAACAGCATGCTTCAGCACTTCGGTGAACAAGAGATTGAAGAGCACTGGTGCTAGAACGCACCCTTGCTTCACGCCATTTGAGATGTTGAAAGTCTCAGATGGGGAACCATCTGAGAACACTTCTGTCTTACCATCGTGGAGCAAGCGGATGAGTGTAGTGAATTTCTGCAGGCAGCCAAGCTTTCTAAGGATGATCCACAGCACGTTTCTGTTGACCGTGTCAAATGCCTTCATCAGATCAATGAAGACAGAGTATAACGTCATGTTCTGTTCCAGGCACTTCTACAGAAATGTTAAAAGTAAAATGATATCAAGGGAGAAAATTGATCCTCTGGAAGATCAGAGTTGAGATCTATGCAGAGCTGAAAGAGATGGATTTTTTTTCAACTATTTACTCAGGAGACAGTCTATAGCTGTGAAGCAGTGCAGCAGTGAAGTCCTGGGTGCTATAGAAATTGCAGAGGAGGAGGTCTTTGATGTCTTGAGGCAATTAAAGCTGGGATAAATCCCCTATTTAGCCATTGTTGTATTTTCAGAAGTGAACTTCACATTTTAAGTGTATGCAATCTTAATGATAAAAAGATGGTAGGCTTCCTGTTCAACATATTAACATTTCACAGATCTATTTACTGATCTATGTACTATTCAGTTTCTCAGAAAGTATACTGTTTTGCTGGCCCAACTTCAGGGTTACTGGGATACTTGCGTTTTGTATGATGAAATTATGTTTCTGGAACCAATCAGAACTGTTTATTTTTAAAAAGCTCCAGTTTCTAAAATGAATAGTTAGACTTTGAGGTATTAAATGGAGTGTGGGGATTTAATTGTCCTTTGATTAAATTTTTTAAAATTAGCATAAGATTTTTAAAAAAGATTTTGGTTGCTTCTCTTCCAATTCATTCTCTTACTTTCTTATTTTACCCTATTTCTAGTTTTTAATTATTTTTTACATTTAATATTTGAGCAATAGAGCTGTCTATTATATATCCAGTTTTATTATTGAAAATACTAGTCTTTATTTCAATGGCACTAAAACTTGTCAATTTATTATGCTCCTCTGGAACTGAGGATTTTAACACTTAATGGAGGTTGTTGTCCAAAGGGTAAAGGCTGGTCAGTTAATACAATAATCCATTGTGTATTGTTTGGTTCCTGCTATTTATTTTGTCATATATAGGTTTTGATTAGATACAAGTGTAGTACAGTGATTAACAGTGTAGCAACCTCGAAACCTGGACCATTGATCCAGAGACATAAACTTGAATCCCATCGTACTCGAAGTTCATGTCAAACACCAGCCACATCAATATTAGATTAGTTCAATATGTCTTCAGAATAGGAATTTGTGGGCTTTGTTTGGTCTTCAGACCTGTTGACGTGATTGCTTCACACTGCCTTTTAAGGTTGATTAGCAAGCAGTGTAGCACAAAAGCCAGTTAGAGGGGATAATAAATGCTGACATTGCCACAAATGTATATGTCCCATAAATAAATGAAAATGAACATATTGATTGATTCTGTACACTAAGTTCATTTTCAGAACCAAGTGCTGAATATTTTCTTGATCAGGAATAGCAAACTAAAGTTAAATTCAGGTATATAGTGTAAGCTATCTTCCAATTATCATTCCAGGCTCTTGGCTTTTGGGCTTGCACTCTTAAGTTATTACTTGGTCTCTGTGGTATGAGCTTAAAGACTGCAGTTCACAGTCTGTTGGTTGTAGTTAATAATAGACACTTGGAAGAGAACTAAGACACCCTGACTAAAATAGACTTCCATTGGCAAATAATGCACGTTTTGGTATGGAAACAAATGGCTTGAAACTAGAAATATTTATTTTCAAAAATGAAAACCCTTTTTCCGATATGTAGCCATTTTCAGTGTACTGTATTACCCAACCAACATGTGTTAATTACCCCAAGAGTGGACATTTCTGATTACCAGCCAATCATTTGAGCCACAAAGGCACATGACAAAGAAGTGACCATACCCTGCAATTCATTTTATTGGTATTTGTAATGGCCTTCCTTTTTTTTATAAGAAAAGACTAGTTGGCACTTGGCAATGTAAGACTTTTGTTTGACTTACAGGTGGGAAAGGTGAACAATTTGGAGGATTTGCAGACTTCTCCTCAGCAAATACCACACCAAGTAACTTCCCTTTGACACCAGGTACTGTACATTATTGCTGCCATGAGCTTGTATCAGAGATGCAAAATGCTATGCGTGTCTGAAATGATATAATGTTAATGTAATCAGGCAGTAGCTGCAGTTAGAGGCTTATGGATCAAAGAGATGATCCATCGGAGTGTTAAAGACCATTACAGTTGACAAGAAACAGTTGTTAAAGACAAAAAAAAACTTCCTTTGCTTTTCCAAGGCTCTTATCATATGAGGTGAAATTGTTCTAAAATGGTAATTAGCTAAGATCACTGGTAAATTACTGGTATTGCAGCAGAGCCTAAGGTGGTGAAGAATGAGGACCAGGATGTATAGAGGTGTAAGCTTTTAGAAGCTAATAATGAATGCTGACTTAATTGATTTTCATGTCTTGTACTTGGGTCTTGAGGCCATTTGACATGTTTCAATATGAAAGTGGTGTTAAATTTCAGAGCTTCACATCAACTTTCTCTCAGTTTATCTAGTGTTAAAATGGTATATTATGAGTCAATTATTTTAAAATAAAATGTTTTAATTAAGAAGCATAATTCATTATGTAGTGAAAACCGGACATGCACAATATAGAACACACATTAATCTACTGAAGTTCTGTGAATCCCATGGCTTTCAGCCAATATGGCTGAACACACATTCAGCAGTGCCTTCATTCTGTATCCCATTGTGCTCCTGATGCTCCATTCAACATTGATTTGAAAAATAAGGATACAACTTAATCCATTTTAAGCCCTCTAGCGGATGTTTTTACGAATGTAATTTGTGTTAAGGAGAAAGTAAAAGAAAAGTAATTTAATGTTGGATGTGAAATTTAGTTTGAAAGATATGTGGGTTCCCCATGTTATGGAAGATCTGACTTGTGGGCATCAACTTTTGGACAGAAAAATGGTTTATTAAGTTTTGGGACGTCAAGAGTATTAGTGAGCATAAAGTCATTCTCTTTAGTTCCTGTAATAAGCTCTGTTGGACTACTCTTGTCATACTTGGAGTAGTCAGTGATTTGAAGCTGTGAGATTGTTTGCAGTCATGGTATTATTTGCCCCTGGAATAAGCTTCCACCTTTCTATTTAGTCCACCTTCAAGACTGGCCCTCCCACATTTGTAACAATTGCTTGAAATTCAGTTCATATGCTAGAGACCTTAAAAGTACTTTTGAATCTTTTCATTTATCTATTCCAGTGTTTTCTTGATTGGCTTCTTCCCCCCCCCCCCCCATAGACACGTGCGCATCCAAATATCTCTATATTTTGCACCATCTTGTTCATCCATTGCTTCTGAACTGTTTGAATTAACGCTAGTTCCCAAAGCTTTAGTTTTCAAAATTATCCTCATTTTGAAATTCATAGTTATGTCCTCACAGCCCTTAAACTTTTGCCATCCTCTATACTTCTTCAGTTCTAGCATCTTAAACCTTCCCAATATTTTTAATAGCTTTACTGTAAAGTTTTGTGCCTGCAGCTGTTTGGCTCCAAATCTCTGGAATTATTGCCTAAGCATTTACCTCTACCAGTTCTGCTTTAAGTTGCGTCATAACATTATCTTAGACCCAATGCTGAATCTTCTCATTCAATAGAATTGTACCTCCTCTGTCATAACTGCATACCTGTCTTTTTCTTGCATTCCTGATAACTAGCTCTCTTGTGTGTTACTTTTACTTCATAGAGTCAGAGAGCACTACAACATGGAACCAGGCCCTTTGGCCTATTTTGTCCATGCTAGTCTGGTTTTCTACCTATTCCTATCAATCTGTACCCAGCTCATAGCCCTTCGTATCTCTCTCATCCATGTACCTAACCAAACCTCTCAAGTGTTGCAATTGAACCCACTTCTGCTGACAGCCTACACTACCCTCTGAGTGAAGAAGTTTCTCCTCAGATTTTCCTTATATAATTCATCTTTCACCTTAAACCAATGACCTCTAGTTCTAGTCTCACCCAACTTGAAGGGAAAAAGCCTGAATACATTCTCCCTATCTATAACTCTCATATTTTTTCTCCTCATTCTCTTGCACACCGGAGAATAAAATCCTAACCTATTCAACTTGTCCCTGTAACTCAGATCCTCAAATCCTGGCAACATCTATGTAAGCTTTCTCTGCACTCTGTAAGGTTATTGATATCTTTCCTGTAGGTGGGTGGCCAGAACTCCACACAGTACTCTGAATTTCACCTCACCAACATCGTATACAACTTCAATGTAGCATCCCAACTCCTGTATTCAGTATCCTGATTATCCTGATTTATGAAGCTGAATATACCAAAAGCTTTCTTTAAAACCTTATCTACCTGTGGTGCTACTTTCAAAGGATCTATATTCCCAGGTCTTTTTATTCATCTCCACAACTCAGTGCCCTATCATTCAGAACCTTTAATTTCTTAGTTATGCCCTCAGAGGAATTGAATCATTTTCTGTCTGTCATATCATTTTCCTTTTATATTTTGCAAAGCTTCCTTCCAAGTTCCATCACCCTTGTTTATGTAATCTTTCCCTATAATGCCTTTACAAAATAACATATAAATAACATCCATAGCAATTCCCAATCCACTACTTCAGAGACCCCTCCAAAAAGGTTACTCCATCTTAGTTTTCCAAATCCATACTGGTTCACTGATCAGTTGAAAATTTTTAAGGTCTGTAATTATTGTCTCTTGTATTTTTCCATCATTCAATGTCAAATTAATAGACCTGCAATTCCCTGATTTCTCTCCCCCACCCCCCGTCATCTTTCCGCTCTAGCAGAGTTGTGTGCCTAGTTTTTAATTAAAGCATGATTCCCGAACCTATAGAGCTTGAGTATTTCAAGTATTCTCACCAGTTTCCTTCATAAGCCTAAGATAGAAACCCCTCTGGGCTCCCAAAGATTTGTTACTGAATTGTGCCATTATGCTTTGTGGTATTGTTTTGACCACCTGAAAGACCTTTCTCCTGATATTTTCTTCGGTTGCTTAATGCGGAAGTTGCTAATACCCCTTTCAATTACCTTGACATTATCTTCAATGCAGAAAGCTAAGTCAAGTTAAAGTTATCAAAAACACAAAGTCTGCAGATGCTTAAAATCCAAACCAACATATAAAATGCTTGAGGAACTCAGCAGGCCAGGCAGCATCTATGGAAAAGAGTAAAGACTCATGAGTCCTGATGAAGGGTCTTGGCGCAAAATGTTGATATTACACAAATGTGGTTACATGGCTTGGACATGAAACAATTTTGCTAACATTCTAATGTAATGTTGAACTGGAAGTGCTCAGATATAAAATTATTACAAAATTAAAATCTAACCATATTCTATCAGAGCCTAAATATTTGTTTCTGAAAGTCACTCTGTCAAAATCAGATTTATTATCACTGACATATATTGTAAAAGTTGTTTTGCAGCAGCATGCTGTACTGTACATAAAAATGCTGCAAAATATAAAAATGTATTTAAAAATAAGCAGTGCAACAAGAGAGCAAAATGGTCAGGTAGTATTCATTGGTTTCATGGACCATTCAGAAATCTGATTGTGGAGGGAAAGCAGCTGTTCCTAAAACATAGAGTTTGTGTCTGTGTTTTCCCTGCTGATAGTAATAAGAGGGCATATCTTGGATGTTCAGGCTGCACCTTCTTGAGGCATCATCTTTTGTACATGTTCTCAATGGTGAGGAGGCTATTACCCACGGTGGAGCTGGATGAATTTACAACCCTCTGCAGCATTTTTTGCTCTTGTGCATTGAAGCCTCCATACCAGACAGTGATGACACCAGTCAGAATACTCTCCCTGGTACATCTATAGAAATTTGCTAAAATCTCCTCAAACTCCTAATGAAGTATAGTCACTGGCATGTCTTCATAATTTCATCCATATGTTGGACAGGTGATAGATCATCAGAGATGTTGACACCCAGGAAATTGAAGCTGCTCACTCTTTCCACTGCTAACCTCTTGATGAGGACTGGTGTATGTTCTCCTGTCTTCCCCCTCCTGAATCCACAATTAATTCCTTGTTTTTTCTGACATTGAGTGCAAGGTTGTTGTTGTCACACCACTCATCCAGCTACTTGCATTTGCAGAAAAATGTGTAAATGACTTGGTCATTGCACATGCATTACTTTGTACAAGAAAGTAGGTCACGTGTTAATACTAAGCAAAATATCCCGATAAAGTACTGAGCCAGATCAACTTGGCCCAACCCAAACATGAATAGCTATTCAAGATGTATATGATCCTGACACATGCAGTTATGTGTTTGTGAAGCTGGTTAACCAGGTACTTTACTGCGATAACAAAGATGCTGCCTTTCAGTGGATTCATTAAGCCAGGGCTCCAACTGTTCTTTTGTGTGGTTTTATAAGGATTACCCCTTAATAATGATCAGTTAGACACAGAGAGAATGTGTATTTACTGGCAAATACCTTTATTGTCATACCTGTGTGCACACCCAAGTTTGCCTGATTCTCCATGAACAGTCTGAGAATAGAGATGGTAATACCTGGGAAAGGGTATTCAGTCAGACGAAAGAGCTGATTCTAGACTTCAGGAAGGGTAAGACGAAGGAACACACACCAATCTCATGGAGGAATATGAAGTGGAGAGAATGAGCAGTACAAGTCCTACATGTCAAGATCTCTGAGGACCTAACCTGGTCCCAACATATTGATGCAGCTATAAAAAAGGCAAGACAGCAACTATACTTCATTAGGAGTTTGAAGAGATTTGATATGTCAACAAATATACTCAAAAGACTATAGATATACAGTGGAGAGCATTTTGACAGACAATCATTACTGCACAGGACCGAAAGAAGCTGCAGAGGGTTGTAAATTTAGTCGGCTCTATCTTGGATACTAGCCTACAAGGTACCCAGGACATCTTCAGGGAGCGGTGTCTCAGAACAGCAGTGTTCATCATTAAGGACCCCCAGCACCCAGGACATGTCTTTTTCTCGTTGTTACCATCAGGTAGGAGGTGCAGAAGCCTGAGGGCACACACTCAGCGATTCAGGAACAGCTTCTTCCCCTTTACCATCCGATTCCTAAGTGGACATTGAACCCATGAACACTACCTCACTTTTTTAATATAATTTCTGTTCTTGCATGATTTTTAATTGTTACGTACCCCGTAACTGGGTTGCCAAACCAGCAGAAATGGATCACTCAGTTGGAGTCTGGATTACTAGAACTAAGAAAGTTTTATTAAAGAAACAAGCAACACAGTACTCTAATCAAAAGGATAATAAATGCAACAGTTCAGCAATGTTAAACACACATGTACACAGAATTAAGATAACAGGATCAATCAAGCTCTATCGTTGTCTAGGGGTAAATGACCAGTTTCAAAGTGACGCAAAGTTTAGTTCAATTTAGTTCAGTTCAGTTCGCAGTAATTGCTGTCGTGGCGATGGACAGTGGGGGGGAAGGAGGGAGAGAGAGAGCAAAACGAATGAATATTCAAAACGGCTTCCACACAGACCTTCGCAGTCAGCTTTCGGGCGAGTCCTTTGTGATGTCATTTGAGGTCACAGACCGTGACCCCTCCGTTTCCCAATACGATCGTTTCTCTGCAGTGAACCTGGCACCCAGGCAAGGGTGGACACACACCAGGTTCCCGCCGATCGTGCCTTTCCACCCTGAGCGTCTATGGCTTGATCCCGCGATCAGCCGTCCAAAACTTCCCACCGACTTGTGAGAGACGCGCCGCTTCCAGGGTCTCGTTACCTTGGGTGTCGTGTGTGTCCTGCCTTAGCGAACCTGTCCCTTTTTATCCCCCTGCTGGGGTATCGCCTGTCCATCACTTCAAACAGTTCAGGGTTCAAAGGGGGAGCCGATCTTGACAGCTCTCTCCTTCCGTTACTCTCTCCCGTCCCTTCATTAACATCTCCAAATGCTGCTCCATTGTTTTCCTTATCTCTCTCTCTCCTGAAGACAGGTGGCAGACCAACTGCTGATCCCACTGGTGCCAGCACAGGACAGCTAACATCTTAATCTATGTGTATTCTGGTCACATAATCTATTCAGTATTCATATACTGTGAACGATTTACTTATTTATTATTATTATTTTTCTTCTACATTATGTGCTCCTGCTGCTAAGTTAACAAATTTCACGACACATGCTGGTGATAATAAACCTGATTCAGAGGAGTCTATGCTCTGACATAGTGTCCTCCACATCCACGTTGGTCTCCGGCAGGTTGTCGCTGCTTTGCATTTGAAGTTCCTTACTTTTAAACACTCCTTAACAGTTCAAATGTTGTGTTACAATCTCGTTGGCTCAAGGTCATCTGACTGACTTGTCACCTTTTTGTATGTTCTGGTCTAAACCAGCATCCATTTATTGCTCTCTTCTACAAGTAACAACTGATAATTTATGGCTCTTTGTTCTAAATCAGTTACCAAGCCAATAACTACCTTGAATCACTCAGGGCAGACACACATGCCACCATTCAAAACCTGCATGTTATATCATACCAAAGAACACCTCACAGATAACTTCTTATTTGGAAATGATTGTTAGTCCAGTAGATTACTTGGAGCATCATTGTGTCAGCTTTAAAACTTTGATTCAGCCAGGCAAAACCATTTCACAAAATGGAGGATGCAGAGCAGTTTCATAAAGTGGCAACCTCCATTCCTTCGACCTCAGGACAACACCAAAGAGAATTGCTCTATTTACTTCCACTGTCCTTGATTCATTCAAATTCACTGACTTGTAGAATGTAGTTCCTTCTGGCCAACAGTGGTTATGCAAAATTCTTTGAATAGTACTCATGGAATAATGTTATCCCAAGTATTCTGGCAGTAATTATCTTCAGAGCACCCTGCTGTGAGAAAATTGGCTCTCCTATTTCCTGTATTTACATGATTTTAAGTGTTTTTATTTATTTTGAGAATATTTACTTTATTTTTAAAACTTTGTGTTTTAAAATCATGCTTTTTGGTATAAAATTGACATTTCCAGTCAGATTTAACTCTGGAAAGTGAAAGCCTGATGCATTTCCTCTCTCAGGAAATGCGTTTGCGAAGTGTGGATTACATCCATTATAGTAGTGGTCACCAACCTTTTTAAGCCCAAGATCCCCTACCTCGACCTTAGTGAAAGGCAAGATCTACCTACTTAAATCGTTTAGAGAAAAAACCAGCTCAGATTGTTCTTCCAATTTGAGGCCTTTTATTTGGGCTAATTGTATTTGAATCACACAAAATACATTTGTCAAACTTTTAAATTAATTCA
Organism: Mobula hypostoma; assembly: GCF_963921235.1. Taxonomy (NCBI): domain Eukaryota; kingdom Metazoa; phylum Chordata; class Chondrichthyes; order Myliobatiformes; family Myliobatidae; genus Mobula; species Mobula hypostoma. The sequence goes on along the minus strand of NC_086103.1, from coordinate 84,786,662 downwards.
AACAAGAAAGCACTGTAACTAGCATATCAAACAGGCCATAGCTGTCTTTCTTTAAGAATATTACAATACTTCACACCTTTAATTCTAAGTTTCATTATTTAATTTTATTTCAACACAAAAAATAAATGAATAAAAATTGAATGTTGCACTCAGTGTGATGACTGGGGCTGAATACTTTCTGCTAGTTCCCTGAAATTTGGCTCATAACTACAGACAGCCAGTCTGAGACAGTCTGTGAGGTGTCTGTCAGTAAGACAGCTCCTGTACTTAGATTTAATAATTTTCATCTGGGAAAATGCAATTTCACATAGATAAGTTGACCCGAAGTAGGCACTGACTTTTAGTGCTATAAAACCACTGCGCACACCGTGCATTGCTGGGGCCCCATCAGTTGTATTTGCCACCAGTTTATGAATGGGGATGTCATTTTCATGGACATATTTTTTAAACTCATTGTAAATATCCTCGCCTCTCGTTCTCTCCTTTAATTGCAAAAGAGTGAGGAAATTCTCCTTTGTCGTAAGATCCTGGAAAGCCATTCCGACAAATACAACAAGCTGAGCTGTTTGCATTACATCCAGGGATTCATTGAACTGTAGTGAAAAATATTCACTGTGTGACAAGTCGCTTCAGGAACTCTGACAGTGACTCTACCCTCCTTGTCACTGTTGCAGGGCCAAGCGGTATATTATGTATTGCGGTTGTGATGCCGTTTTTGTTTTTAAAGTCATTAAAAACAGTCTCTGTGGTAATGGCCGTTGCTTCCTTGAATAAATCGCCACCTGTAAAAGGCTTCTTGTGTTTAGCCAAAAGGTGACTTACACGAAATGATGCTTCAACAGCAGCCATATTTTGAGCAGCATGTTTTGCACGATTGCTGGGCCTTCAACCCAGATTTCAGCTCCTCAACTTTCCTGGCATGAATTGCGCTCTTTGGGGGTAGGTGTCTTTAAATTCCTGGTGGTTGGTGTTGTGCCGCTCCAGATTCCCTCTTTTAGTCAGTGTTTGTGTTTGGTGGCACAACATACATACACACTTGTCTTTCACCAAGGTAAATAGAAATTCCTCTTCCCATTCTGGATGCTGCTTGGCCTGCTGCGTTCACCAGCAACTTTGATGATTTGTGTATTTATTTTTGATTTTTTTCGGGGTCTACTGGGAAAGTCTAAAAAGATCGACCAGTGGATCGCGATCGACGGGTTGACAACCACTACATTATAGTGTTACCCAAAAATTTCTGAAGCTGCTCCAGAAGCTCCCTTGGTTAAAATCCAGTAAAATTAAACTGGAAGTTTGGATGTTTTGAGAACATCAAGGCTCCTTCCTGTTCTGCTCTTCAGAGCAATTATGAAACAAATTGGCAACACTTTTTCTGGTCATAGGAATGCAAGAGTAACAATGTATGCTGTCATCTGAAAGCTGCACCCTGTAACAGCCCTGTAGCTGGATATACTTGATACTTCTCCAGTTATGCTGCAAGTTTGTTTCATCATGGTACTCATTTTAATTGTGAAAATGCCTGTTGATGTTATAGCAAATATTTTGTTGTCAAATTGAATACAGTCAACCCCCACGTTTCGTCGGCAGGGATGGGGTGTGTACTTGCTGGAAAATAGTCTATATCATGATTTTCCATGACATGACAACTCATCATTTACACGTGTTGAAAGAAAATTATTCATTTTCTTCCCTTCTTTTCACACACATTCCATGAGAGTGAATTTGATTTCATATTACAAATTTTGAGTAGTAATTTGTGAATTCTGTAAAGGCAAATTTCCACTACCCAAATAGCCTTAAGGTTGTTGTATACGAGTGTGAAGGTGAAATAAGCTTACTGGCACACAAGAGTATTCTGTCATACTACAAAACAGATTTCAGATTTCAAATCTGAATGCCATTTTGTTGTTTTGTATAACTCATTTTAATTCTGGTAATAAAACTTCATACACTGAAATACAATATGAAGATATGTCATATTGAGAATTGTACTGTAAATGCCAGTAAAGTGAATATATAATTGGGTTGTATAATTTGTGTTAGTGTTAAGGGAAGAATGTAGGAGTGGACTTTGGAAGAATTTGAGATTTTTGGTAACAATGGAAATAGGAAAGTGGATCCTAGTTCAACATGATCTGAAGAATGGTATATCATTCTGGACCATTACTTCACAGAAGTATATAAATCTACTTCTTTAGGCAGTTTCCCAGCTCCATTAATTACTCTTTTAAATCAGTACTAGAGTCTAGTACTAGAGTACGAGAGTGTGTGTATTTTCATATCTGGATTATTCACTAGTTTGTTTTCTATCTATGTTTCCCCACATTCTTTAGCTCGTGCTTTTTTGAATACATGGTTACATAAGCAAGCACTGAACAGATCCTCTATCTCACTCATGGTTGTTTTATTTACAAGTGGTTATGTGCAGTCAGTAAAGTCCTTGCATTTGGGCAGCATTATAACTATTTTATTTGTATTTGATGTATGATATTATATTTTATATATTATATTTTTGTCTGTCCCTCCATCTGTACCTCTGATCATGGTCCTTTTGCCCATCGCTATCATGAACTCTCTCCCTTTATGGTAAGTAAAAGGATTAGGGATGCAATAGTTCTTGTGGCTTGGGAGCATTATCAACCATCTCAGCAAAACTGATAAGAGTCAGTCTATCTTGCATGTTGACCCCTCATTAGTACTGCACAATGAACATTGTTGTGTGTCAGTAATCTCCTTGCTTCAAAAAGGCAACAATTATACCAGTGCCTAAGAAGAATAATGTGGGCTGCCTTAATGACTATCACCTGGTAGCACTCACATCCACAGTGATGAAATGTTTTGAGAGGTTGGTCACGACTAGACTGAGCTCCTGCCTCAGCAAGGACCTGGACCCATTGCAATTTGCCTATCACCACAATAGGTCAATGCCAAATGCAATCTCATTGGCTCTTAACATGGCCTTACACCACCTGGTACAAGCACCTATGTCAGGATGCTGTTCATCGACTATAACTCAGCATTTAATGCCATCATTCCCACAATTCTGATTGAAAAGTTATAGAACCTGGGCCTCTGTACCACCCTCTGCAATTGGATCTTTGACTTCCTAACCAGAAGACTACAATCTGTGAGGGTTAATGATAACATCTCCTCCTCGCTGACGATCAAGACTGGTGCACCTCAGGGGTGTGTGCTTAGCCCACCGTTCTACTCTCTCTATACCCATGACTGTGTGGCTAGGCATAGCTCAAATACCATCTATAAATTTGCTGATGATACAACCATTGTTGGTAGAATCTCAGATGGATTACAGGAGTGAGATATGCTAACTAGTAGAGTGGTGTCACAGCAACAGCCTTGGACTCAGCGTCAGTAGCATGAAAGAGCTGATTGTGGACTTCAGGAAAGGTAAGACAAAGGAACACATACCAATCCTCATAGAGGGATCAGAAGTGGAGAGAGTGAGCAGTTTCAAGTTCCTGGGTGTCAAGATCTTTGAGGATCTAACCTGGTCCCAACACATCGATGCAGTTATAAAGAAGGCAAGACAGCAACTATACTTCATTAGGAGTTTGAAGAGATTTGGTATGTCAACAAATACATTCAAAAACTTCTATAGATGTACCGTGGAGGGCATTCTGACAGGATGCATCACTGTCTGTTATGGGAGTGGGGGCTACTGCACAGGACCAAAAGAAGCTGCAGAGGGTTGTAAATTTAGTCGGCTCCATCTTGGGTACTAGCCTACAAAGTACCCAGGACATCTTCATGGAGTGGTGTGTCAGAAAGTCAGCGTTCATTATTAAGGACCTCCAGCAACCAGGGCATGCCCTTTTCTCACTGTTACCATCAAATAAGAGGTACTGAAGCCCGAAGGCATAGACTCAGCGATTCAGGAACAGCTTCTTCCCCTCTGCCATCAGATTTCTAAATGGACATGAACCCGTGAACCCTACCTCACTTTTAAAATATATATTTCTGTTTTTTGCACGATTTTTAATCTCTTGGATATATGTATACTGTAATTGATTTACTTATCTCTTACTGTTTTTTCTTCTATATTATGTATTGCATTGGACTGCTGCTGCTAAGTTAACAAATTTCATGACGCATGCCAGTGATAATAAACCTGATTCTAATTCTGATTCTGATTCATTGTTGCTCTAAAAGGTTTTGCTGAAATTATCACCAAAACACGGTCTTAAATTTGAGATTCTGTTGGCACTGCAATCACTGAGATTTTGTGCCAGTTTTGAGCTAGAATTTTACTCGGCTCTTCAAAATAAAACCATCCTTAGAAACCAACTATAAAAATATCAGTGTCATTCCTCTGAATGCATTCACTGCACACAGCAGCAATATAGCCTGCTTTTCCACAGCTTTAGTTCTTACAGTGCATCGTGTATTTGTGAAAAAGAGCAGTAAATCCAGATGCTGGGGGAACCTAGTATGCGGCATCTAATTCATTCTACAGCGTTAGGTTATAGCCTATCAGTTTGCTTCCAGGTAGTAATTCTGTGCATAGGCCTATTGAGTAGACACTGGCAGCACACAGTAAAAGATTAATGAAGCTTATCTCATTTAAAAATGTTAAATCCTGAATTTGACTAGTTACTCATACCTTTTAAGTACAACATTTCTTTAAAAAAAAATTTAATTTGGCAGCAACCATTCAGAAATACTTAATGTTGAAATTGATGAAGAGAAAGAAAGTGAGTTGGTGGGGTGTGGGGAGTTGCTAAGGAGAGAAACTTATAATTCATAAGTCCATGACTAATCTTGAATATTGTGCTTATTAAGAATCCAGTGTTAATAATTTTTAATATATGTAATAATTAGTCTCGGGAAGATGATTTACATGTGCTCATTTTGTGCTATTCTACATACATAGTTTTAAATGCTGCTTGATGCATATACTTATAATAGGTTTATATAACCTAAATGCTTTTAAGGTCTCATAACCATTCAAAAATGATTAATCTAGGTTGAATGTTATTTCTAGAGGGACCAAGAGTGTTACAAAAGGATTAATCAAATTTGAAAAATGATTTCTAAAGGGACTGAAAGTGTTCAGCAATGATTAATCTTCTTTGAGAAATGATTTCCGAAGGGGCTATTGCTAGTGCTGTGCGGTCTCTAAATTAATACAGGAAAAGACAGCTGATTATTTGTCCAGCAAGTGTCTTGAGTTGTGAGTTTCATTCTGGTAAAATGAGTGTATTTGACTTGAGCAACAATTGATTTTGCAGAACTGCAAAAGAGGTAATCTGAATTCTGTTTATCTTTGCATCTTTCCTCCTGCTCTGTTCTACCCCTCCCTTAATAATCATTGCGAGTACTACTCAGTGGTCCTAAGCCTTGTTGAACAATGAGACCGGGTTTGATCTCTGAACTGGATTAGGTTGTCTACTGCCTAGAGTGAGGATGCTGCTGTTGTCGGCAGTAATGGAGGTAGGAACTGGGAAATATCCTGGAACAATCCTTTTCATTGACACCTTGTGAAACTTACAATTACTGCTTTGGTCGAACACTCTGACATTCACGGTAAGGAAGGTCTTGCAGACAAAGCAATAAATATCTCTTGTGAAATCATTGAATGAGAGAGAAAAGTAATATTAATGGGAAGGGAAAAGCAAGTAAGGGAATATCTGCATCTTCCTCATCAAAAGAACCAATTTCCTTTTGTTCAGAACAATCAGTGTAGTCGTAGTGGAAAATTAGATGGCACTTCATTGGAATGGTGGTGAGCATGGAATAGATGTCCAAATATTATTGAAAAAGTTAATAAGGAACATTTTAAGATGCATTGAGGTTTAATGGAGACACCACTGTGAATAATGGAATGACGAAACGGGTACGTAAAGTCATATCTGGAAAACCCTGGATTCCTCAGTGAATTGAAGACTGGAGGAAGTTTCAAACCTAGGGAGTAGTAAAGCCATGGAAAGATGAGGAAATAAGATTAAGAATTTTAAAATCCTAGATTGGGAAGGTTATAGTGAATTATGTAAATGATAAATTCCTATTACTTTTGAACTTAAAAAAATTATTTCTCCAGCTGTACCTAATGAATACCTTAGCACAGCAGAAGTGTAAAGTTGAATAACCCAGTTATCTGTATAATTTTGTAAAACAATTTCTTGGTGTTGATGGTAATATTTATGTTTTTAAAAAAAAAGCTTGAATTTTAAACTCTGCTATTTGTAAATTAGATTTCTGAATGGACAATGAATACATAAATACTACCTCAGTATTTTTTCTTTTCCCTTTCTTTTTGACCTACTTATTTTATATATAATTTATAGATTTTATTATGTTTTGCAAAGAACTGCTCCCACTAAATAATAAATTTCACAACATATATCAGTGATATTGAATTTGACTCCACGAATCAGCACGTGAAATTGGAGTGGCAGAGCAGACTCGATGGGCTGAATGGCCTACTTCTGCTCCTTTGTCTTGTGAAATTAGAACATTGTAGCTGCTAGTGAGACTTGGTTGCAGGAAGGACAGAACTGACAGCACAATGTTCCAAGGATCTGTTGTTTTAGACATGATAGAGCATGTGGGATTAAAGAGGGAGTGGTGGTTTTGCTGGTCAGGGAAAATGTTCCTGTTAAGGAATGAGACAGAGGAGATGATAAAAGTGTGCATAAGGCAACACTTTGGATCTAGTGGTCATAATTCCATTAGTTTCAATATAATTGTAATGAAGGATAGGTCTGGTCCTAGGGTTGAGATTCTAAATTGGAGAAAAGACAATTTTCATGGTATCAGAAAGGATCTGGCAAGTCTGACAAAGGTGTGCTTGGTAAGCAGGAAGGCTTCAAAAGTGAAATTTTCAGAGTTCAGAATTTGTATGATCCTGTTGGAAAAGCTTAATGTATTTAAGGAACCGTGGTTTTCGAAAGATAATGAGGACCCTGGTTAAGAAGAAGGAGGTGCATAGCATACTTGAGGATGACAAGAAATGCAAGACAACACTTACGAGGATTGGGGTGATAATGTGATAAATTGGATCAGCAGATTTGCAGATGACACCAAGATTGGGGGTGTAGTGGACAGTGAGAAAGGCTATCAAAGTTTGCAGCAAGATCTGGACCATCTGAAAAACTGAGATGAAAAATGGCAGATGAAATTTAATGCAGACCTGTAAGGTTGTGCACTTTAAGGGTAAGTCACTAAGGAATAGAGTAGAACAAAGGAATTTGGGAATAGAGATCCTTAATTCCTTGAAATTGGCATCTCTGGTAGGTAGGATTGTAAAGAGACCTTTTGACAGATTGGCCTGCATAAATCAAAGTATTAAGTATTGGAGTTCGAGCTGTATACTAAAGTTGTATAAGACATTAAGGCCTAATTTGGAGTATTGTATGCAGTTCTGGTCACCTACCGACAGGAAAGATATCAATAAGATTGAAAGAATGCAGGTGAAATGTACAAGGATGTTGCCATACTTGAGGGCCTGAGTTACAGGGAAAGTTTGAATTGTTTTGGGCTATTATATATGCAAAATTATGAGAGGTATAGATCGGGTAAATGCCAGCAGACATTTTCCATTGGTGTTGTGCGCCTGGAGCTAGAGGTCATGGGTTAAACGTGAATGATGAAATGCTTAAGGACAACATGAAGGGAAACTTCACTCAGAGCATGTTGAGAGTGTGGAACAAGCTGTCAGTGGAAGTGATGAATGGGAGTTCAATTTCAACATTTAAGAGAAATTTGGATAAATACATGAATGAGAAAGGTAAGGAGAGATATGGCCAGGTGCAGGTCAGCGGAACAAGATTGAATAATAGTTTGGCATGTAGATGGGCCAAAGAGCTTGTTTCTATGCTGTAGCGTTCTTTGGCTCTGTGACATCATTACTATTGTATTTTCCTTTGATAGCAAATCCATGTGCAGCTGAAGAGCTGAGATCCAAGAGGGATTTCAAAATTGTTTGGAATGGTGTATTTGCAGATGTACGGTTGCAAGAAAAAAAGTTTGTGAACCTTTTGCAATTACTGTTTTCTGCGTTAATCTATGTACTACTAAAATTCTCATGCTCTGTTTTTCTGTTTGTGTCCTCCAATTAGCCCAAACGGTGCATTACAGCGGCACTTTTTTTGACTAAATCGACTTAAAATGCGCTAACTTACAGAATGCATGCAAAGTTCAGGGTTACATATTCATATAAAATTGCTCACTTGTCAATCTGCAGGCCCTGCTTTCCACAACCCGAGCCGATTCCAGCTTTAATGGAAACCATGACGCGACACCACGACGCATGCGCACGGTCAGCCTCAGCAGCGCCTCACGGTGCTCACAGAGCCGATTCCACCTTCCATGGAAACCGCGACGCGACACCGCGAAGCATGCGCACGGCCAGCCTCAGCCTCAAGGAGAGGGAGAGAACAACAATCAGATACGGCCAGGGCCGCACAACTCCAGGATCAAAGAGTCAGGACAAAAAAGAGGAGAGGCATATACGTCTCCAAAATGACAACAATAGGCACAGAAGAAGGAGAGAACAAGAATCGGATCAGGCCAGTGCCGCACGACTCCAGGATCAGAGAGAAAGAACAAATGGTAGAAGAGATGAAGAGACGAAGGATGAAAGGGCTGCACGTCTCCAGAATGACAAAAACAGATAGAAAAAGAGGAAAGAGGAAGAGACAGAGGAGAAAAGGAACGATCAACTCGAGAATATGCAGCAAAGAGTACCCTATTGAATAATGAGCAAAGAGAAGTACTTCATACCTTATTGTCACCAAACAATTGGTACTAGAACGTACAATCATCACAGCGATATTTGATTCTGCACTTCCCACTCCCTGGATTACAAATATTAAATATTAAAAATAGTTAAAATTAATATTAAAATTTTTAATTATAAATCATAGAAAATAGAAAAATGGTAAGTAAGGTAGTGCAAAAAAACAGAGAGGCAGGTCCAGATATTTGGAGGGTACGGCCCAGATCTGGGTCAGGATCCGTTCAGCAGTCTTATCATTGTTGGAAAGAAGCGGTTCCCAAATCTGGCCGTATGAGTCTTCAAGCTCCTGAGCCTTCTCCCGGAGGGAAGAGGGACAAAAAGTGTGTTGGCTGGTGAGTTGTGTCCTTGATTATCCTGGCAGCATTGCTCCGACAGCGTGCAGTGTAAAGTGAGTCCACGGATGGAAGATTGGTTTGTGTGGTGTGATGTGCTGCGCCGTGTTCACGATCTACTGCAGCTTCTTTCGGTCTTGGACAGGACAACTTCCATACCAAGTTGTGATACACCCTAGAAGAATGCTTTCTATGGTGCATCTATAAAAATTAGTGAGGATTTTAGGGAACAGGCCAAATTTCTTTAGTTTTCTCAGGAAGTAAAGGCACTGGTGGGCCTTCTTGGCAGTGAACTCTGCTTGTTTGGACCCAGTCAGGTCATTTGTGATATTGACCCCAAGGAACTTAAAACTTTTGACCTGTTCCACTTGCACACCACTGATGTAAATTGGGTCGTGCAGTCCGCTACTCCTTCTGAAGTCAACAACCAATTCCTTCATCTTGCTGACGTTGAGGGATAGGTTATTGTCTTCGCACCATGCCACCAGGTTCTTAATTTCCTCTCTGTACTCAAACTCATCATTACCCGAGATATGGGTATAAGTATATGAATGTGTGTGCAACTGCTTGGAAAGGAATCTGTCTTCAATGTTTTTCATTGATGTACCAGGAGGAACGGGCAAGACATTTATCATCAACTTGATCCTTGCTAAAGTTAGAGGAGATGGAGGTGTTGCTGTTGCTGTAGCGTCATCAGGTATTGCAGCAACATTGATGCCTGGTGGTAGGACAGCGCATTCAAGATTGAAAATACCCCTCAAAGTCAATGAAGATGCCCTTTGTAACATAATAAAAACACCAATACTGCAAATTTACTTCAAAATACGAGGCTTATTGTCTGGGATGAGTGCCCCGTGATTAGGAGGAAGAGCTTCGAAGCCGTGGACTGAACCCTTTGTGATGTATGCAGCATGAATGAGGCCTTCGGGAGTATTTTAACCATTTGCTGTGGCAATTTCCGTCAGCTTCTAGCAGTTTTGAAATGCGGAAATGATGCTAATGTGGAGAATTCATGCATAAAAGAAATCCTACTTATGGAGAAGCTTCAAGTTTCAATTGAAGAGAAACATGCGATTGAGTGAGGGAGAAGGACGATATTCTGAGTTCTTATTGGATGTTGGAGAAGACAAGATTGAGAAAAATGAAAACTATGAAATCGAATTACCTGAAGATATGATTCCACCAGCAAAAACTATGGAAGAATGCATTGATTTCATCTACCCGACAATCCTGCAGAACTGTTCTCGAGGAATTCTCTATCTTGGTTCCTCTCAATGAAATGATGGGAAAAATAAACTTCACATGCATTAGACGCTTCCCTGGAATCATGAAAGAATATTGTTCCTTCAATGCCGGAAGTGAAGGAGCTAACACCACTCATTTTCCAACAGAATTCCTTGATTCGGTCAAACTCTCTGGATTGCCACCACATAAACTTGAATTGAAGAGGGGATCTCCCATCATTTCAATGAAGAACTTGGATCCACCAAGGCTTTGCAATGGCATGCGAATGATGGTGGAAGAACTGCACGGCAATCTCATTGTAGCAAAGATAAACATTGGTGTGTTCAAAAATGACATTGCCATGATCCCAAGAATTACTCTCAGTTTATCAGAAGGGGAAGATGTCCCTCTTCAGCGGAGCCAGTTCCCAATACAGTCATACTTTGCTATGACTATAGATAAGGCGCAAGGCCAAATCATGGAGAATGTGTTGATTTATTTGGAGAAACCAGTGTTCCAGCATGGTCAGCCATATGTGGCTTTAAGCGGGGGAAAAAAATGAAAATGTTAGAGTATTCTTGAAGGGTGGCAGATCAGCCAGAAATGTTGTCATCAAAAGTGTCCTTCGTTAAATGAGGAGGAGCTATATTTGTCTTGCTACGCGTCTTTCTTCTTTAATAAACTGAGTTTTTCTTCTTTAATTTCGAAAGCACATCACATCAAACTGCACTACCTTTCTCTCAAAGGGTGCCCCAATGGGTCACCTGGTTGTTTAGTTACTCATAAAATGTGGTCTGATCTTCATCTAAGTCACAATAATAAATAAACATAATCTGCCTAAGCTAATAACACACAAATAATTGTACTTCTCATGTCTTCATTGAACACGTTGTTTAATATTCACAGTCCAGGCTGGGAAAGGTACGTGAACCCTTGTATTTAATAACTGGTAGAACATCCTTAGCAGCAATAACCTCCACCAAATGTTTCCTGTAGTTACTGATCACACAAAACTGTTTCCATTCTTCAGTGTTTCTGGGATTCATTGCATGAACAGCCCTCTTCAGGTCATACCACAGCATCATAATTCGGTTAAGGACTGGACTCTAACTTGGCCATTCCAAAACACAAATTTTCTTCTTTTTAAGCCATTGATTAACTCTTGTGTTTAAGGTCATTGTTTTGCATCATCCAACTTGTATTAAGCGTCAGGTGTCGGACCACTCCGTTGACATTCTCCTGTAAGATGTCTTTCTTGATGCAATTTTGAATTCATTGTTCCTTTAACGATTGCTAGCTGTCTAGGTCCTGAAGCAGCGAAGCAGCCCCAAACAATGATACTCCTTCCACTATGCTTCACAGGTGGGATAAGGTTTTGTTGTTGGTGTTCAATGCCCTTTTTTCCTTCAGACGTAGCGGTGTGTATTTCTGCCAAAAAGTTCAACTTTCTGTCCACGGAATCTTGTCCCAGAAGCGGTGTGGAACATCCAGGTGGTCTAATGCAAACTTGAGACATGCAGCAATGATTTTTTTTTGTGGAGAGCAGTATTTTCCTCCATGGTGCCCTTCCATGAACACCATTCTTGTTCAGTGTTTTCCATCTAGTGGACACACGAACAGAAACTTTAGCAAGTTCTAGAGATTTCTGCAGGTCTTTTGCTATTACCCTTGGGTTCTTTTACACCTCATTCAATATTGCAAGTCGTACTTTTGGTGTGATCTTTGCAGGAAGCCCACTTCTATGGAGAGTACCAACAGTACTGAATTTCCTCCATTTGCTGACAGTTTCTCTTACTGAGCACTGATGATCACTCGGATCTTTAGAACTGCTTTTGTAGCCTTTTTGAGCTTGATGCAGCTCCACAATTATTCTTCTAAGGTCCTGTGAAATTTGCATTGATCGAGGAATAGTGTACGTAAACAGATCTTTCTTGAGAAGAGCAGGCTTTGTCAGTAACCTGACTTTGTGTGTCTTTTTTATTGGGCAGGGCACCTCTACAATTCATACCTCTGATCTCATCTCTGATCATCTGACTCCAAATAACTTTTGTAGAAGGCATGACCCCAGAGGTTCTCATACTTTTTTGAACCTAGACTATCATTGTTTAAATGGTGTACTCAATATTGACGAGAAGAAATACAATTGTCTGTGTGTTGTTAGTTTAGGCAGATTGTGTTTGTCTATTATTGTGACCTAGATGAAGATCATACCACATTTTATAAATAATTAATGCAGAAAACCAAGTAATTGTAAAGTTACTGGTGGAGACTGCTCTTCTCAAGAGCAATCTGTTTATGTGCACCATACCTCGATCAAAGCAACTTTCTAAGGACTTTAAAAGAAACATTGTAGAGCTGCATGAAGCTGGAAAAGGCTACAAAAGCATTTATAAAGAACTGAGTGTTAGTCCACAGTAAGAGAAATTTACCTACAAATGGAGGAAATTCAGTAGCTACTCTCCCTAGGAGTAGGCCTCCTGCAAAGATGACACGAAGAGCACAACATGCAATACTGAAGGAGGTGAAAAAGAACCCAAGGGTAACAGCAAAGGATTTGCAGAAGCTTCTAGAACTTGATGATGTCTCTGTGTATTTGTCCTCTGTAAGAAAGATAACGAGAATAGTGTTCATGGAAGGACACGAAAGAAAACCACTGCTTTCCAAAAATAATATTGCCGCACATCTCAAGTTTGCAAAAGATCACCTGGATGTTCCACAATGCTTCTGGGACAACATTCTGTGGACAGATGAGACAAAAGTTGAACTTCTTGGCAGAAATGCAGGCTGCTATGTTCGGAGGAAAAAGGGTACTGCACACCAACACCAAAACCTCGTCCCAACTATGGAGCATGGTGGAAGGAGCATCATGGTTTGGGGTGCTTTGCTGCCTTGGAGACTGCACAACTTGCAATTGTTGAGGGAACAATGAATTCAAAATTGTATCAAGACAATTTACAGGAGAACGTCAAGGTAGCAGTGCATCACCTTAAGCTTAATAGAAGTTGGATGATGCAATAAGACGAATCTGAAACACAAGAGTAAATCAACAACAGAATTTTTTTTAAAAGAAAAAAGACGATGATTCCTGTTTTGAAATGGCCAAGTCAGAGTCCTTAATCCAATTGAGATGCTGTGGCATGACCTGAAGAGGGAGGTTCATGCAAGGTATCCCGGAAATATTGATAAACTGAAGCAGTTTTGTATAGAGGAATGGTCTAAGATTCCTCCTCACTATTGTGCAAGTCTGATCAGCAGCTACAGGAGATGTTTGGTGGAGGTTATTGCTGCTAAAGGAGGTTCTACCAGTCATTATATACAAGGGTTCACATACTTTTCCCAGCCTGAACAGTGAATGATTGAACAATGCATTCAATATGACATGAAAAGTACAATTGCTTGCGTGTTATTAGTTTAGGCAGATTGTGCTTGTGTACTATTGTAACCTAGGTGAAGATCAAACCACATTTTGAGTAATTAATGCAGAAAACCGGGTAATTACAAAGGGTCCGTAAACTCTTGCAAATCTATATTCCAAAATCTGAAACACTTCTATCTCCACGTATTTCAGATAAGATGTACTCAGCCTGTAATGAAATCTAGAAAAGCTTTACCTTGGGGTACACTGAATAGAGGCAGTTGGATGTTTTATGCAGATGTATTTAAAGCAAAGGGATATGGGGGACTGCTGTTGGAAAAGGTTGCTTTATGCTGGGAGCTGAAAATTCCCCCGTAACATAAATGTGTCTTTAATACTGGCCTAAACAGCAACAAAAAAATCACTGAATCATAGTAGTACCATGACATTTTCCAGACAAGAATGTTGTGCAAAATTTGAAGCTTTCAGGTTTAAAATATGAAACTACTTGAAGCATTTGAATTTTGTTTTCAAACAAACAGCTGTGGAAGCTAGCTAATGCATCCACAATTGAGCGTTATTCGATTCCATTCATCACCATGCAGCTTTTTTGTCATTTGAAGTTTGGCATACCTCCAATGATGGGAAATAACAAATAATCAGTTCACGTTTTTAACTCTTGCTTGACTAGTACAAGATTGGGCATGAAAAATAAAACAAAAATACAAATAATAAAAGTATACAAATCTTCAATGTGCAAAACCTGTGCATATTCAGGTCAAAGGCTAATCGAAGCATATGTAGCGTAAGTTCCACTTGATCATTTGTTGCATGCTTTTATAGGTACCTGTTTATGTTTACTTCCTAAGGGACTCATAGAAATGTTATAGTTTAGGGTCATTTGATTTTCATCCCTTCTCCCCTTCACTCACTCTGCACCCACATAACTCCATTTAAAATATATCTCTGGTGGTTATACAGAAATACTGAAAAAATCCTACACATGATACCTCAGCCTCACTAAATCAAGCTCCAATAGCAATCAAGCAACATTGGGTGTTACAATTGACCCAGATGTGTTTTTTTTTTGGATTGAGGAGAGTAAAGCAAATTATCTGTCAACCTCTCCTGTTGGATGGATGTTTTTGAATTTTATGTGCTGAAGATAGTTGGTGGAGACTAATTCGGATTGTCCCAGTGTATGTAGCTGATACTTCACATAGGAGCATTGCTGGAAAGGGCAGTATCTAACCTGGGCAATTATTTTGAGGGGTGAGGACATTTGGTCTTTAATTCCATCTGAAATATACTGTCAGAAAATGATGAGTAGCAGATGCTATTTCATTCATGATTAATTTACTCGTTTTGCACTCAGATTTTATTAAATGGGTCGATGGTGCAGGTCAACTGTTTCTGCAATTGTTAAAATTAATAGCAATATAACCTGTAATTACTTGGAAACAAACACTCTGGATTTGAAGCAAAGTGATTCTGACAAATACTGGCAAAAAAGAGTTTTGCTTTACTTAGCTTTGGAATCCTGCGAGTTGGTAGTTTGCAGTTAGGGCAGCTTTACTGCCAAAACAGTTCAGTCCAAATTTTGTTTAAGATCCTTCAATAGAGATTTATGGAAATTTCCCACTCAAACCAACTTGGTTTTTGTTACTGTAATACTGACGCCACGTATGTTTGAACTCCCTCACAATCTCCTCACTTCCATCTCCCTCCACTAATATGTTTTACAGTTGCTGTTTCGCTAGTCACTAGGTATTTGATGCAGAGAAACTTTCCACTAGAAATAAGGATTAATAATCTGTACATGGCTGTGTGTATGAGTGAGAAATGTTTACATACCTGGAGAGTTTCTTCAAGTTTAAAATTAGTACCTTGAGATAATGCTTATAAGATCAAGCAGGGTTTCAATTTAATATGCCATTTGGCAAATGGAATTTAGAGTGGCATTCATTCCCTGTCACAGCCTACTCCAAAAAGGAGTCATCCATTGTTCTGAAAGTATAACTATTCACTTGTAATATAAAATGGGAAAAAATACAAGTGGAAACTAGTCGTTCGTTATGTGCCATGTTGAGTGAAGTAGGCAATCAGAACCATGATTGTTCTTGACCATCTTTTCTACAGGAGTGGTTTGCAATTGTCGTCTTCTGTACAGTGTCTTTACAAGACGGGTGACCCCAGCCATTATCAATACCCTTCAGATTGTCTGTCTGGTGTCAGTGGTCACATAACCAGGGTTTGTGATATGCACCAGCTGCTCAAAGAACCGTCCATCACTTGCTCCCCTAGCTTGACGTAATCTTGATTGGGGAGCGAAGCAGGTGATACACCTTGCCCAAGGGTGACCTGCAGGCTAGTGGAGGGAAGCAGCGTCTTACATTCCCTTTGGTAAAGACTTGTCTCCATCTCACCACCCGCAAGAAACTAATACACCTAAAATTTTAAAACAGTTTTTCATTTATTGGCTCTATTAAGAAGGGAAAAAAAATCAAATATTTTTGTGAAGTTAAGTCTGGGTGTGAAAAGTTAATTTATAGCTTTGACACAATACTGTGCTACCTTGATAAAAGCAAATAAACTATGCAGGAGCATATGGGCTGTAAGAGATCTGATCTGGAGACGCGAGCATGTCAAGTCTGAATTGACTTTAGTTCTTTGATCTGCCAAGCTTGCTCAATATTACCTTTTTTGTTGTAGGCACATCAGCTAGTAGCAGTGCTGATTTTGGTGAATGGAGTGCCTTCAACCAAGCCCAGTCCGGTCAGGCCAATAAGTCAAGTGGGGACCTTTACAATAACATGCAGCATGCTGTTGCCCAACCTCCTGCAGCTACCATGGAGCTGTTTGATCTGAATATTGGTATGCAGTCAACCATGACCTCATCCCAGAGCATGAACTTTGCAATGTCAGCTAACAACACCTTACCTATCACTGGCATGCCCATGTCCAGATCCCAGGTGAGTACAAGCTTGTGATCAGTTGTTAGAGTTATGTAGGTTGGAATTCATCTGTCTGATCCAACTCCTTATGAATAAATAAATATGAAAGGTCATGTCCGGAAGTGTTTATTGCTAGTTCTGAAGTGCTAGCATTTGGATTTCCACGAAGTGTAATGGCGGCCATATTATTGTTAAGAGTTGTTAAAAATGCTTGGAATACTTGGAGGTAAAAAATGCAGGGATCTCATAGACAATAAGACATAGGAGCAGAATTGTGCCATTTGGCCCATCTAATATACTCTGCCATTACATCATGGCAAATCCATTTCCCTCTTAAACCCATTCTCCTATATTCTCCCCATAACCTTTCATGCCTTGTTGAATCAAGAGCCTGTCAGCCTCTGCCTTAAATGCACTCAATGACCTGGCCTCCACAGCCACATTACATGTTGCAACAGATTCCACAGATTCACCATCTCTCTCTCAAGGCTGTGTCCTCTAGTTCTAGATTCTCTCACCATAGGAAACATCCTCTCCACATCCACTCTATATAGGCCTTTCAAGATTTGATAAGTTTCAATGAGATTTCACTGCCCCCCGCCCCCTCCAACCCTGTCATTGTTCTAGATTCCATTAAGTAAAGGCTAAGAGCCATCAATTGCCCCTCATCCAATAAGCCTTTCATTCCCAGAAGCATTCTCATGTACCTCCTCTGAACTCTGTCAAATATCAGCACATCCTTTCAACAAGGGCCTCAAAACTGCTCTAAATACTCCAAACGAGGCCTCATCAGTGCCTTATAATGCTCCAGGTTGTTTTTATATTCTAGTCCTTGGAAATAAATGCACATTGCATTTGGCTTCCTCACCACTGACTCAACCTACAAGCTAACCTTGACGGGATCCTGCACAAGGACTCCCAAGCCCTTTCCACTTTAGATTTTTGAATGTTTTCTCCATTTAAAAAATAGTTTATACTTCCTTATTCCTTCTACTGAAATGTGTGACCATACACTTCCCGACACTGTATTCCATTTGCCACTTCTTTGCCCATTCTCATAATCTGTCCAAGTCATTCTGCAGCCTCCCTGCTTCTGCTTTCTTCCTCTTCGCCTATCTTCGTATAGTCCGCAAACTTTGCCACAGAACTATCTATTCCCTCATCCAAATCATTGATACATATGTAAAAAGAAACTGTGTCAACATCAGCTGCTACCAGAAAAGGTTCCCTTTATTCCCACCTCTGAGCTCTTATCTTGTTAAGCGGCCTCATGCAGGACTTTGTCTTCTGAAGATCCAAACGTACAGCACCCACTGATTTTCCTATGTTTATCTTGCTTACTAACACAAAGGATTCTAGCAGGTTTGTCAGGCAAGAGCTTCCCTTAAGGAAGCCATGCTGACCTTGGGCTATTTTACCATGTGCCTCCAAGTATCCTGAAATCACAATACTTAACAATTGCCACCAAGATCTTCCCAACCACTGAAGTCAGGCTAACTGGCCTGTAATTCCTGTTCTTCTGCCTTCCTCCATTTTTGAAGAGTGGAGTGACCTTGCAATCTGCAAGTTCGTCTGGAACCACTCCAAAATTCTTGAAAGATCATTACTAATGCCTCCACATTTTCTTCAGCTGCCTCTTTCAGAACCCTGAGGTGTAGTCCATTTGATCTAGGTGACTTAAGTACCTTCTGACCTTTAAGTTTCCAAGCACCTTCTCCCTAGTAATAGCAACTGAACTCATTTCTACCCCCTGACACTCTCAGGCTTCAAAATCAGATTTAATGTCACCAGCGTATGCTGTGAAATTTGTTAACTTTATGGCAGCAGTACAAGGAAATACGTGATAAATGTAGGAAAAAAAACAAATACACTAAAGAATATCTGTGTCTATTAAATAGTTAAGTTAAAATAAGTAGTGCAAAATAACTGTAGCCCCTGGTAAGCCTCGGGCTCGCTCGACTCACTTTCGTCTAGGGGGAGCAGCCTTCGGCCCCACCAGATTGGGTAATCAAGTTTGTGTGGATGCTGTGTTATGTACCCCACCCTGCCAAATAACAGACAATACACCATATGTGATTAAATGATTACACTTCATAGATCTTACTGGAACTACGTAATTAATAGAGATAACATATAAAAGGAAAATAAAAGGTGCCAAACTTATCGAAGTTCTACTACTTCGTGCACAACAGGTGGAGCTCAATTAACGGAGTCTTCTTTCCACCATTCGATCCCCTCTGAACCCCTCGACCACGGTGGTCAACCAGATGCTCTACACGAGTCTGTCTTTGTCTCCTCTCCTCGCCGCAGAACCTGGGCCTTGGACTCCCACTCAGGGTCTGTTCCACCACCCAGCTTACAGCATCACGTCTCCTCTCCCTCAAAGACCGTGAATAAATAATTGCTTACAGACACACAAGAAAGAATAGCGTCTATCCCAATTGGTTCGTTCCATCTCTTATCAATAATATAACCCAAACCAGCAGAGAGAGAACTCCTTACATCACAGTTTTATTACAGAAAAGCCATTTCAATTATAACATAACAAAGAAGCCATTTTGTTGGCCTTCGCAGTAATGTAAAAGAAGAAACCCTTCCACTCTTCCCCCCACCAAATAAAGTCATGTCCTCATGATGTCTAAATAATTCGCCAACCATTGCTGCGGACACAAAAACCCAATCCAGGTATAAACAGTCACATTGCTCCCCAAACAGTAGACCTTACACCCTCTTCCTCAGGCGCTACATAGGCCAACCTATCTGGGAGTTTCCTCATCCGCCGAGACCTCCGTACCCCCTCACCTAAACCCTTCAGACTTGGACACTACTGGGGATACCTCGGGACTGCTTGCCAAATCCTCTCTCAATCTCTCACTCATGCCCCCACTGCAACTCGGAGCCCCCTGTCCCGTGTCCAAGGCCCCGCTTCTTTTCCTTCAGGGTCCTGCTGTAACCCAGGCTGCCCACAGCTAGCCCTCCCCACTACATCTGACTCAGTAGGAGAAGGGCCTCAACCAAGGAGAAGTTAGCAAAAGGCAGCATGTACCTCACATCCAGCACATCATCTTTCGAATCCGTATTCTTCCTCATTCCCTCGATCGGTAGCTGCTGTTTGATTTTCTCCAAACTGAAGCACTTAGCCTGGGCTGCCTGGGCAGCCTCTTCAGCCTCCTGCAATCGAGACGTCAGCTTCTTCTCCGACTCCTCCAACTCTTGTCCCAGTCTCAGCAGTTCTGACCCACGCTTCATGTCCATCTCCATCTGGGATGCAATTACACCACCAGCGTCTTCCAATCTGTTCTGGATCGATTTCTTGAGTTTCTGCTGATCCTTTCGATGGTTGGTCATTGTTTCGTCTCTCTGGATTAATTCATCAGTAAATGACCACAGTTTCAGCTCGGAATCCTGTTTCCCCGTCTCCACTTTGACGAGCGTGAACTCCAATTCTTCAATGGTTGTCTGGGGCTCCGGCACTTACCTCACATCATCCTCCCCAAGGCGAATCCAAACCCTAGGCGATCATCCACATACGCCAAAACTCCAAACACCTCCACATCCCCCATGGTCTTCCTCATGCCCTGCGGGAAGGTTGCAGGGGCTCCAGATATGCCCTATGGCATCTTTTCTGACCTGAAAAATTTAGGAGACCTATAATGGCTATCTTCTCCTTGTTGGCCTCACTCATCAGGATCTGGCAACATCCACTCCTCAGATCCCAGATCCAGCACATTAAACCACGTCGCACCATACAAACAGACCATAGCGTCTTCAGCCCTCAGGGCTATGTTCTGGTCAATGACACTGCGCCTGTTCGAAGTCCTATAATCCACATACACGCTCGCTATGTCTTCCACAGCTACAGGGTCCAGTTGCCACGACCTTTCTCACCGAGGTGTCTTCAGCGGTCAACTCCCCTCCCTTGTGGTATTTCAGAGCGTCTACTAAGAGATACTTCCCCCTCAGATACGTCCCCCAGGCTGTACTACAATCGGCTCTCGTTTAAATTTGTTACTGGCCCAAGGCTGCTACACACGTCCTCACAAGCAGCTCGAAACACTGGGTGCAGAGACAATGCCCCCATGAACTCCAGTTTCACTGACCAATAATCGTCTTCTGGATAATCACTGGCACTGGTACTCCAAATCTCCAGTGCCCTTAATGTTGTCAAGGGTAAATGCTTTAGAAACCGGTTGTAAAACGAACTGTACATCAACTTGACCTGCGCCTTGGTGTCAGGGTGGCTTTAGCATAGTTTCCATCTACCTGTAACGACACACGGGGGCGTGGTCCCTCTAAGCCTTCAGGAATAGGGTCTTTTCCTTTCGGAAGTTCCTCGGTACGTTGCTGGGAACGTGCTCTCCCAGAGACCCCAAGCCGTTCCCCCACTGGGCCTCCACTAAATTTTCTGACACCTCTCTGGTCAGCTGAACAACTGAGGGAGGGGCTGATCCCCTTTAATGATCCCCCTGGCACTGCAAGCAATTTAGCTGCCCTCCTAGCCAGAGAAGATACACTGAAAGCTTTTCCCCAATCTCCTGACACAGGTATGGAAAGCCCCCAAGGCACTGCATTTTACTTCCAGTTGATCCAGACGCATTTTCCCCCGCTTTCAGATCACTGGCAGCTGTCACTACAGGGTAATTGAACTTGACAGTTCTAACACCGTCAACAGCCCGCCAACTCAAACTTTCAACCAATCCCTGTCGCTCTCCCTCAACTGAGCACTGCCACTCATCTAACAACTGAGAGATCCGCTCCGCCCACATCTCGTACGCCTTCGCCCCTTTAGGGGTGGACAATATCCCAAAAGCCAGGCGGAGCCTTCCATAGCTGGAACATTTATTTGCAGACACTGCCTCCGAATCAGACCACTCTTTCCTCTCTCTCCTAACTGTATGGACAGCCCATGGTCCCGCCTCACCCGGGGCACCCGGGACACTGGCAGTCCCACCACCAACTCATCAGCGCTAGTCTGAACTCGAACAAAGACCTCCGGGGTACTAACAGCTACCCCACCCAACACGCATGCAGTAATAATCAGCAATTCCACAGAGACACGCATTACTAACCGCAATCCCACAGAGACACAGCAGCGCTCATTTAAACAGGGCAATTACACAGCACCCACTAAATCAAATCTCAGATGAAACCCCCAAATGTAGTCCCCTGGTAATCCTCAGGCTCGCTCAGCTCGCTGTCGTCTAGGGGGAGCAGCCTTTGGCCCCTCCAAATTGGGTAATCAAGTTTGTGTAGATGCTGTGTGATGTACCCCACCCTGCCAAATAACAGACAATACACCATATGCAATTAAATAATTACACTTTACAGATTTTACTGGAACTGTGTAATTAATAGAGATAAAATATAAAAGGAAAATAAAAGGTGCCAAACTTATCAAAGTTCTACCACTTTGTGCACAACAGTTGGAGCTCAATTAACGGGGTCTTCTTTCCACCATTTGATCCCCTCTGAACCCCTCGACCCGCCACCTGGGACCAACCATGGTGGTCGGCCAGAGGCTCCACATGAGTCTGTCTTCGTCTCCTCTCCTCGTCGAAGACCTTGGGCCTTGGACTCCAGCTTGAGGTCCGTTCCGCTGCCCAGCTTACAACATCGAGTCTCCTCTCCCTCAAAGCCCGCGAAAAGAATAGCTTACAGACACACAAGAAAGAATAACATCTATCCCAATTGGTACGTTCCGTCTCTTATCAATAATATGACCCAAACAAGCAGAGAAAGAGAGAGAACTTTCTACATCGCAGTTATTATTACAGAAAAGCCATTTTAATTATAACATAACAAAGAAGCCATTTTGTAAGCCTTCACAGTAACATAAAAGAAGAAACCCCTTACATAACAAACAAAAACAAGTAGTGAGATCATGTTCATGGGTTCAGTGTCGATTTAGAAGTCCGATGGCAGAGGCAAAGAAGCTATTCCTGAATTGCTGAGCATGTGCCTTCAGACTTCTGTCCTCCTTTCCAACGCTAACAGTGTGAAAAGAGCGTGTCCTGGGTGATGGGGATCCTTAATGATGGACGTCACCTTCCTAAGGCACTGCTCCTTGAAGGCATCTTGGATACTATGGAGGCTGGTACCCATGATAGAACTGACTAATTTTATAGTTTTCTGCAACTTATTTTGATTTTGTGCAGTGCCCCCCACCGGTGACGTAGCCAGGCACAATGCTCTCCATGGTACATTTGTTGAAGTTTTCAAGTGTATTAGTTGAAAAACTGAATCTCCTCAAACTCCTAATGAAATATAGTCGCTGTCTTGCCTTCTTTATAGTTGCATGAATATATTGCATCGAGGTTAGGTCCTCAGTTATATTGACACCCAGGAACTTGAAATTGCACATTCCCCACTTCCGATCCCACCTTGAGCATTGGTTTGTGTTCCCTTGTCTTACCCTTGATGTCCACAGTCAGGTCTTTGGTCTTACTGATGTTGAGGGCAAAGTTGTTGCTGTGACACCAGTCAAGTAACTGGTATATCTCACTCCTGTTTGCTTTTTCATCACCATCTGAAATTCTGCCAACAATGTTTGTATCATCAACAAATCTATAGATGCTGGCATACTGCTCGTGTCTTCCAGAGTAAAGACTGATGCAAAATACTTGCTCAGTTCATCTGCCATTTCTTTGTTCCCCACATTATTGTGTGACGGAAACAACACTGATTGTGGTCGGAAACGCCCACGTAGGACACTTCGGAGGAAGCCCGGGTGTAGAGCGGGGTTAACAAGTGTGATTAAGGAAATGGGGTTTTAAACTCCCTATACCAACTATCTTACTGGCGAGCATGCAGTCTCTAGTGAATAAAGTCGAACTCAGAGCTAGGGTGCGGAGTCAGTGACATTAGGACCGCGTGCGTCCTTGGTTTCACGGAATCCTGGTTAACCCCTTCCTTACTGGATGCAGCGATTCAGTTCGTTGGGTTTGCTATACACTGCCAGGACAGATCTGTAGACTCTCAAAAGCAGAGGTGGAGAAGCATGCCTCATGATCAACTCTTCTTGGTGCAAAAATATATCAGTGCTGTCCCAATTCTGCTCATCAGACCTGGAATATCTAGCAGTAAAGTGCCATCCTTTTTACCCATCACAGGAGTTCTCTGGGGTCATTTTGGTAGCAGTTTACATTCCACCTCAGGCCAATGCCAATCAGGCTTTAGATGATTTGAGCAATGGGATCAACTTGCACAAAACAGCGCACTCTTAACACCTTCACTGTGGTTTTGGGAGATTTTAACCAGGCCAGTCTGAAAAAAATCACTAAGCAACTACCATCCACAGATCACTTGCAATACCAGAGGAAACACACTGGACCATTGCTACACCACCATCAAGAATGCCTACTGTGCTACTCCACACCCTCACTTTGGGAAATTTGATCACCTAGCTGTACTTCTACGCCCTGAGTGTAGGCAGGGACTGAAGACTGCAGCACCAGCAGTGAGGACCAGAGAAGCACAGGAGTGCCTACAGGACTGCTTTGAATCTGGACTGTACTCAGGGATTCGTCTTCAAACCCGGATGTGCTGCAGTTGTTATCGACTTCATTAAAACCTGTGTGGATGTGTGTGTGCCCACAAAGACTTACTGTACATTCCCAAATCAAAAGCCGTTGATGAACCAGGAGGTACATTGTCTGCTGAAGGCTAGATCTTTGGCATTCAAGTCTGGCGACCCAGGGATGTACCAGAAAACCAAGTATGATTTGTGGAGGACTATTTCAAGGGCAAAGAGACACTTTCGAATGAGGTTGGAGGTGACATCGGATGCACGGCAACTCTGGCAAGGTCTGCAAAACATTACTTCCTACAAAGCGAAACCCAATAGCAAGAATGGCAGCGATGCTTCTCTACCAGATGAACTCAGTGTCTTCTATGCACGCTGTGAAGATCCCTGCTGCATCTGATGATACCGTGATCTCAGTCTCAGAGGCCGACATTAGGCTGTCTTTAAAGAAAGTGAACCCTTGCAAAGGCGGCAAGTCCTGATGGAATACCTGGTAGGGCTCTGAAAACCTGTGCCAACCAACTAACAGGAATTTTCAAGGACATTTTCAACCTCTCACAGCAACCCACTTGCTTCAAAAAGGCAACAATTATACCAGTACCTAAGAACAGAGGTCCCCAACCTTTTTTGCATTGTGGACCGGTTTACTATTGACAATATTCTTGCGGACCGGCCAACCGGGAGGGTGGGGGTAGGGTTGCCAACGGACAAGAGTAGCAGTCAAATGCGTTGTTTACCCAGAAAGACTACAATGGCCATGAAGCCTTGCGCGGGCACCAGTGCACATGCGCGTCGTGACCTGCCGATTCCCGCCCTGCCCACCCACCCCCCCAGCAAATCCTTTTTGGCGATTCTGTTCATCGGGGTGGGTTTTAATCACTACTGAAATATAGGCGGTAAGTGGGTAATACACTCAGTTTTGTTTCTAAAAGGGTTTATCTAACGAATTTAATATTAAACACACAACGCATGTTTTCTTCGCATGAATACAGTGATAAGTCAATTATCAGGGGAGGACAGGGGAGCTTGAAGTGTTGAACGAACTTCCAATAGAAGTGGTAGAGGCAGGTTCGATATTATCATTTAAAGAAAAATTGGAAAGGTATATGGATAGGAAAGGAATGGAAGGTTATGGGCTGTGTGCAGGTTGGCGGGACTAGGTGAGAGTAGCGTTCGGCACGGACTAGAAGGGCCGAGATAGCCTGTTTCCATGCTGTATTTTTATAGGGTCACTTATAAGTCAATAGCATCATAACATTTTAAGTAACATTTGAATATTAAACACACAGCACATAATTCCCTGTATAAATATATAAAATCATTGCAACACACCAATATTGCTGAATCAGTGGGAGCCCTGGGCTTGTTTTCCTGCAACAAGACGGTCCTATCGAGGGGTGATGGGAGACAGCGATACTCGAAGGGAGTTCCTTATGTCCAGTCTGTTCCGCAGTTTAGTTTTCGTTGCATTCATTGCAGAAAACTCCGCTTCGCAGAAAAATGATGGAAATGCAAGCAACGTTTTCAGTGCTTTCGTAGCTATCTCAGGATATTTAGCCTTGACTTTGATCCAAAATGCCGACAAAGATATTATGTCAAACATACTTTTCAGCCCATCGTCATTTACAAGCTCGAGGAGTTGATCTCCTTCCCACCCTGACACAGTTGACGCGTGGGTCACGACCTCGCATGCGTAATGGCTGATCAGTGGCTGTGACAGAGAATGAGGAAAGGTGCAGCTGACTCATATCGCTTCCTCGCGGCCCGGTGGTCGGGGACTGCTGCCTAAGAAGAATAATGTGGGCTGCTTTATTGACTACGGTAGTAGTCCACATCAACATTGATGAAATGTTTTGAGAGGTTGGTCATGACTGGACTGAACACCTGCCTCAGCAAGGACCTGGACCCATTGCAATTTGCCTATCACCACAATAGGTCAATGGCAGACGCAATCTCAATGGCTCTCCACACAGCTTTAGACCACCTGGACAACACAAACACCTACATCAGGATGCTGTTCACCGACTATAGCTCAGCATTTAATACCATCATTCCCACAATCCTGATTGAAAAGGTGCAGAACTTGAGCCTCTGTACCTCCCTCTGCAATTGGATCCTTGACTTCCTAACCGGAAGACCACAATGTGTGTAGGTTGGTGTTAACATATCCTCCTTACTGACGATCAACACTGGTGCACCTCAGGGGTGTGCTTAGCCCACTGCTCTACTCTCTATATACACTTGACTGTGTGACTAGGCATAGCTCAAATACCATCTATAAATTTGCTGACGATACAACCATTGTTGGCAGAATTTCAGGTGGCAACAAGAGGGCGTACAGGAGTGAGATATGCCAACTAGTTAAGTGCCAGGTTGTTGCTGCGGCACCAGTCTGCGTCAGTAAGACGAAAGAGCTGATTGTGGACTTCAGGAAGGGTAAGACGAAGGAACATGTACCAATCCTCACAGAGGGATCAGAAGTGGAGAGAGTGAGCAGTTTCAAGTTCCTGGGTGTCAAGATCTTTGAGGATCTAACCTGGTCCCAACACATCGATGCAGTTATAAAGAAGGCAAGACAGCAACTATACTTCATTAGGAGTTTGAAGAGATTTGGTATGTCAACAAATACATTCAAAAACTTCTATAGATGTACCGCGGAGGGCATTCTGACAGAATGCATCACTGTCTGTTATGGGAGTGGGGGCTACTGCACAGGACCAAAAGAAGCTGCAGAGGGTTGTAAATTTAGTCGGCTCCATCTTGGGTACTAGCCTACAAAGTACCCAGGACATCTTCATGGAGTGGTGTGTCAGAAAGTCAGCGTTCATTACATAACCCCTAATCCAGAATAGCTGATCCCTTAATGGGCTCAACCACAAGCTACTTTTAAATAGCTATCTTACAAGCATTCTACAGGTTCCTCCTCTTGGGATCCAGCATCAACCTGATTTTCCCAATCTACATGCATTTTGAAATCACCCATAACTATCCTAGCATTGCCCTTTTGACATGCCTTTTCTATCTCCCAATGTAATTTGTGGACCACATCCTGTTTACTGTTTGGACATCTGTATATATCTCCTATCAAGGTCTTTTTACCCTTGCAATTCCTTAACTGTAACAACAAAGATTCACATTTTTTGAGCTTATGTCACCTCTTTCTAAGGATGTTATTTTTTTCTTTACCAACAGAGCCACACCAACCCCTCTGCCTACCTGCCTGTCCTGTCGATGCAATGTGTATCCTTGGATGTTGAGCTCCCAACTATAATCTTCTTTCAGTGTTTCAGCCATGACCCAGTGATGCCCAATGTTATACCTGCCAATTTCTAAGTGCACTACAAAATCATCTACTTTATTCTGTATACTGCTTGCATTCAGATATACTACCTTCAGTCCTGTATCCAACATACTTCTTGATTTTGTCCCCCCTTTACACTGCAACTCATCCCTTCCTGACAGTCTCACTACATGTTGCTTCTGCTTGTAAACCAACAGCCCTATACTATCACACCAGTTCCCACCCCCTCATTAAATTAGTTTATACCCTCCCCAAATGCTCTAGCAATATCACTGCCCACAAGGATATTGGCATCCCTTGGGTACAGTTTGCCGGGAGGTCTTGCTTTTCAGCTTTCTACCTAGCTCCCTAAATTATTTCTTCAGGACCTCTCCACTTTTTCCACTTATGTAATTAGTGCTAATACGTAGCTAGGCTTAATGTTCATTCTCCCTCTTTAGAATATTGTGGACCTGATCCGAGATGTCTCCAACCCTGGCACCTGGGAGGCAACATACAGGTGTCTCTATAGCATATTTACTTCTCTACCTAAGGAATCCCCTATCACTATTGTAGTCCTCGTCGCTCCCCTTCTGTTATGAGCCACAGCACCAGACTCAATGCCAGAGACCTGGTTGCTGTGGCTTCCCTCTGACAGATTGACCCCCTCAACAGTATCTTAAGCAACGTGCATATTATTGAGTGGAACAACCACAGGGGTACTCTGTACCAGCTGCCAATTTTCCTTTCCTCTCCTGTCAGTCACTCATTTTCTGCCTCTGCAGCTTAAGGGTGACTACCTCCCTATAACTCCTATGTAGCATCTCAATTCCCCGTATGAGCCGAAGGTCATCAAGCTGCAGCTCCAGTTCCTTAACATGTTCTCTGAGGAGATGCAGTTCAGTGTGCCTTGTGCAGGTGTGGTTATCCAGGAGGCTGGAGGTCTCCCAGAATTCCCACATCTTACACGAAGAACACAACACAGCCCCAGAGCCAGCTCTGTGTACTAACAGACTAAGAATGAAGAAGAAACTCACCAGGTACTTACCTTACCTAAGCTTGATGAGCCAAAGCCTTCCCACTCTAACACTGGTCCACTCACAGAATGGCCACTTCATTTGTCCCTACCTTATTTTTATCTGCCCTTGCTAATGAATTGCAATTGCACTGCCAAAAAATGCCAAATCCTTTTTTAAAATTTCCCATGCCCTGACCTGCGTGAAGCCTCATGTGCCAATTCAACTATGACAGCGCTGCCAAAATAAAATATAACACTCAGATCAATCAGGAAACATAGATAGAGAAGACAATTCAAGCCTTGGTTTTAGATATTACTCTGTTCTGAGATTCTACCTGAATGGTTCATTTTTCCTCTACTATGGTGAATTTACAAACAAATTTCTGATGTTTTAAATTTTCTCAGATTTTGCTCTTCTCAATACAGGACCTGGTAGATTGCATTGTTTAATACCATATGGGGTGATACACGTAACAGAATTGAATTGTAGCTGAGCTGACAACTTGAGCTCTATTAATACTGGGCACAAAGGACTAGATTGAAATAATGTTGAACTGTTAATAATAGACATGAGATTCTGCAGATGCTGGAAATCTTGAACAAAACACACACAATGCAACAGAGCTCAGCAGGTCAGGCAGTGTCTGTGCCATCTGTTTCCTTCCATAGGTGCTGCCTTACCTACTGAGTTCCTCCAGCGTTTTATCTGTGTTAGTAATGTTGCAATTATAACTTGTTCTTGTGATTTAATTTTTGCATGAAAAACTAGGACTTAAAATATATTCTGTATATACTGGTAAGTGACTTGGAAGAGAGAGAAGCTAGAAGGTAGAATTTAATGAAGAGAGTTTTACACACCTGAGAGAAGATAAGTAATGACATTGGAATCGCCACGTAAACAATTTGGTACTACACTTGTGAAGGATTTAAAATAATTTCAGCCATTAATTTGTGCATTGTTTTATTTTTTAATGTTCTTCTTCCCCTCTCGCTAAGGTGGACTTTAGATGGCTTATATTTCACCAAATATCTGTAGCCGCCTTTGTATCACTCCTTTTCATGGTTATGTTTAAGCAATAGTGAGAAACAATTCAAAATTGTTCTTGACCAACATTTCCTTCCAGGTACAGCCCATGGGATAGAATGGGAAAGTGAGGATCATATTTCAGTTAGCTTCAACAAGGGCTGCATGACTGGCTATCTAGTGCATCAGATGTTAACCCTAGGTTCTTCTACCCTGTGGTGCTTTGTACTGCATATTCCAGGACACTTAGCAGTGTTGAGGAGATCAGAGAGAAAAGATGAGGAAGGATGCGTCCAATTTTCAGTGTTCTATGGTAGTTAACAAACTAATGTTCTTTCTCAGCCTTTGCAGATGTTACCCACACCTTTGACAAGGCCTAATGCAATCCCCACACAAAATATGCAGGAGAACCAGAAAGTAGTCAAGCCATCTTTGCCTTCCACCTGGTCAGATCCAAGTGTTAATATCAGTCTGGACTTTCTCACACCTGGCATGCAACCTCCCAAACCCCAGCAACCATCACTAAACACCATGATGCAGCAGCAAGGTAATGCATTTTAAAATATATTAAAAAATCAGAAGAAAGACTTGCATTCATTTGATAAACAATTTGTACTTGCTTTTAGTCAGCTGTTTTGTAAGGGATTGTTGGCTAACTACCACCTGCATTTTAGCTTGTACTAATTTCTGCTCCATTTAAAAGTCATACAAGCTACAGATTGGATACTAACACATCTAACCTTTCATTTCTGTCACTGGACTCCACGCTATGAAAAGGCTACTTTGGTGTTCTGAAGGAAAGGCCTCAGGATGTGCTACCTGAAGCCTACTTGTAGTGTAATCTATTTTGTGAATGTGTCTTTGCTATGGATGATCAGCTTAGCCAATCCAATGTATTGGATAAGAATAGTGCAGGAAGTCACTGTGGCTGTCGGCTTCAGGAAATGGGCCAGGTCCAGCATAATTTGGGCCTTTGATCCCAGAATATCTCCAAATGATCTACAGCCACTGAAGAACATTTGTTAAAGTGTTGTCACTGATAGAAGATGTTAGAAACATAGAAAACCTACAGCACAATACAGGCCCTTTGGCCCACAAAGCTGTGCCCAATGTGTCCTTACCTTAGAACTACCTAGGCTTTACTCATAGCCCTCTATTTTTCTAAGCTCCAGGTACCCATCTAGGAGTCTCTTAAAAGACCCTATTGTTTCCGCCTCCACCACTGCCCTGGCGGCCCATTCAATGCACTCACCACTCTCTGCATAAAAAAGCTTACTCCTGACATCTCCTCTGTACCTACTTCCAAGCACCTTAAAACTATGCTCTCTCATGCTAGCCATTTCATCCCTGGGGAAAAGCCTCTGACTATCCACACGATCAATGCCTCTCATTATCTTGAACACCTCAATCAGGTCACCTCTCATCCTCCATCGCTCCAAGGAGAAAAGGCCAAGTTCACTCAACCTATTCTCATAAGGCATGCTCTCCCATCCAGGCAACATCCTTGTAAATCTCCTCTGCACCCTGTCTATGGTTTCCACATCCTTCCTGTAGAGAGGGAACCAGAACTGAGCACAGTACTCCAAGTGGGGTCTGACCAGAGTCACCTGCAACATTACCTCTTGGCTCTTAAACTCAGTCCCACGATTGATGAAGGCCAATGCACAGTATGCCTTCTTAACCACAGAGTCAACCTGCATAGCAGCTTTGAGTGCCCTATGGACTTGGACTCCGAGATCCCTCTGATCCTCCACACTGCCAAGAGTCTTACTATTCATGCTATATTCTGCCAACATATTTGACCTACCAAAGTGAACCACCTCACACTTATCTGGGTTGAGCTCCATCTGCCACTTCTCAGCCCAGTTTTGCATCCTGTCAGTGTCCCGCTGTAACCTCTGACAGCCCTCCACACTAACAACAACACACCCAACCTTTGTGTCATCATCAAATTTACAGACCCATCCCTCCACTTCCTCATCCAGGTCATTTATAAAAATCCACAATGAGTAGGGGTCCCAGAACAGATCCCTGAGGCGCACCACTGGTCACTGACCTCCATGCAGAAAATGACCTGTCTACAACCACTCTGCCTTCTGTGGGCAAGCCAGTTCTGGATCCACAAAGCAATGTCCCCTTGAATCCCATGTCTCCTTACTTTCTCGATAAGCCTTGCATGGGGTACCTTATCAATTGCCTTGCTAAAATCCATATACACTACATCTAATGCTCTATCTTCATCAATGTGTTTAGTCACATCCTCAAAATATTCAATCAGGCTCATAAGGCACAACCTGCCTTTGACAAAGCCATGCTGACTATTCCTAATCATATTATGCCTCTCCAAGTGTTCATAAATCCTGCCGCTCAGGATCTTCTCCATCAACTTGCCAACCACTGAAGTAAGACTCACTGGTCTATAATTTCCTGGGCTATCTCTACTCCCTTTCTTGAATAAGGGAGCAACATCCGCAACCCTCCAATCCTCCGGAACCTCTCCTGTCCTCATTGATGATGCAAGGATGATTGCCAGAGGCTCAGCAATCTCCTCCCTCGCTTCCCACAAGTAGCCCTGGGTACATCCAGTCCAGTCCCGGTGACATATCCACCTT
This sequence comes from Mobula hypostoma, assembly GCF_963921235.1. NCBI lineage: Eukaryota > Metazoa > Chordata > Chondrichthyes > Myliobatiformes > Myliobatidae > Mobula > Mobula hypostoma. The sequence continues at coordinate 84,754,583 of NC_086103.1, read as the reverse complement.
GATGCTTTCCAAAAGCTCCAGCACATCCTCTTCCTTAATATCTACATGCTCAAGCTTTTCAGTCCGCTGCAAATTATTCCTACAATCGCCAAGATCTTTTTCTGTAGTGGATATTGAAGCAAAGTATTCATTAATTACCTCTGCTATCTCCTCCGGTTCCATACACACTTTTCCACTGTCGCACTTGATTGGTCCTATTCTCTCGTGTCTTATCCTCTTGCTCTTCACATACTTGTAGAATGCCTTGGGGTTTTCCTTAATCCTGCCTGCCAAGGCCTTCTCATGGCCCCTTCTGGCTCTCCTAATTTCATTATTAAGTTCCTTCCTGCTCGCCTTATAGTCTTCTAGATCTATCATTACCTAGTTTTTTGAACCTTTCGTAAGCTCTTCTTTTCTTCTCGACTAGATTTACAACAGCCTTTGTACACCACAGTTCTGTACCCTACCATCCTTTCCCTGTCTCATTGGAATGTACCAATGCAGAACTCCACGCAAATATCCCCTGAATATTTGCCACATTTGTTCCATACGTTTCCCTGAGAACATCTTTTTCCAATTTATGCTTCCAAGTTCCTGCCTGATAGCCTCATATTTCCCCTTACTCCATTAAGTGTTTTTTCTAACTTGTCTGTTCCTATCCTTCTCGAATGCTATGGTAAAGGAGATAGAATTGTGATCACTCTCTCCAAAATGCTCTACCACCGAGAGATCTGACACCTGACCAGGTTCATTTCCCAATACCAAAGCAAGTACAGCCTCTCCTCTTATAGGATTATCTACATATTGTGTCAAGAAACCTTCCTGAACACACCTAACAAACTCCACCCCATCTAAACCCCTCACTCTGGGGACATGCCAATTAATATTTAGGAAATTAAAATCTCCCACCATGACAACCATGTTATTATTACTCCTTTCCAGAATCTGTCTCCCTATCTGCTGCTCGATGTCCCTGTTACTACTGAGTGGTCTATATAAAAAAAAACAACCAGTAGAGTTATTGACCCCTTCCTGTTTCCATCTTCCACCCACAGAGACTCGGTAGACAACCCCTCCATGACTTCCTCCTTTTCTGCAGCCGTTGAACCAGTTCTCTTTAGAAGGTTACAATTAAAACTGATTGTGTCGTTCTTTTGGGTTTTGCATTCTGATCAAACATTGCTGCGTTGAAATGATATTCTTAACCACAAGCCTAATGACATTGAAACAGTGTGGAGCTGTTAATGGAAAGGATGGGATGAGCTTCTCACAGTAATATGGGGTTGGTGGCTATAGTGGATAAGCCTCTCTGTCAGAATATTATTCATATTTCTGTTACTAACTGAAAAATAATTCATTGCAGTGATATAACTTGATCTAACATGGTGGCTGTAAGTTGCTATTTATTAAAATGCAAAAATATTCCAAAAGTAATGTCAAACTTACCATTCTACTCCTTGCATCACTGGGAGTCATTCTTTTGTAAATCATTTATAACGACAAAGGGAAACATTTACTAAGGTCTCAGTTGGGGCTCTAATTATAGCTATCAATCTTCTTTGCATGCTTTATAATGTTTTTGTTATTGCCTGTTGAGGCTGGGAATGTAATGCTGCTTTTTGCTGCTTTAAGAATTCCTAGTTCCATTAGGATTCTTTGTTTACCTAACATATTGCCAGGGCCAGCTGAGTGGTGGCCTGCATCATCCATTGACTTCAGTGGCTGCCCTCAAAAATTCCTGGTCCAATGACAAATTTTGCATCCTTAATTATTGAAAAATGATTAAGTGATTGTGCTGCACTGCAAGTGACATAACAGGCATATAAAATGCATTGAAGGATACTCACATTTCAAAGATAAATTGAAGCCATGAAGTTGATTCTTTCAGCTGGTATCGAATATGCTGTATATTGTGGTTATATTTCTCGATATAATTCTTGGGCACGTGGTCGAGTAGTTAAGGCATTGGATTAACGATCTGAAGGTTGTGGGTTCGAGCCCCCAGCCAAGGTGGCGTGTTGTGTCCTTGAGCAAGGCACTTAACCACACAGTGCTCTGCGACAGCACTGGTGCTAAGCCGTATTGGCCCTTGCCCTTCCCTTGGACAACATCGGTGTCATGGAGAGGGGAGACTTGCAGCATGGGCAACTGCCGGTCTTCCATACAATCTTGCCCAGGTCTGTGCCCTGGAGAGTGAAGACTTTCCAGGCACAGATCCATGGTCTTGCAAGACTAATGGATGCCGTAAAATTTAAAAAAATTCTTCCTGACATTGATCAGAAGCTGTGCATTCAATAGGCTAAATGAAAAGTAGCATGCAAAAGCCCTTTTAGTTAATACTTAAAACTAGCTCTGCTCTGTAATGGTGACCTAGACACTAATTTATTGCAAAAACCTTTTTGCTTCATTAATTTTCTTCAGGAAAGAATATCTGCTACCCTTTCCCAATTTGCTATGAAAAACTAAAATTATTCAGTTCAGGAGCAATTGAGTTTGGTCAATAAATATTGACAATGTCTGTATTCCAAAACCACTTTTTTAAAATTACAAGAGACAAATGCAGTACTTTGCGAGTTGAATAGAGGTAATACTAGCACCTGCAATCAGATTAATTGTTTTCCATTATAAGATCATATGACATAGGAGCGGAATTAGGCCATCTGGCCCATCGAGTCTGCTGCACCATTCAGTCGTGGCCGATCCTTATTTTTGTTCTCCTCCTCAACCCCAGTTCCTGGCCGCCTCCCCGTAACCGTTGATGCCATGTCCAATCAAGAACCTATCAATCTCTGCCTTAAATACTCCCAAAGACCTGGCCTGCACAGCTGCATGTGGCAACAAATTCCACAAATTCTCCACCCTTTGACTAAAGAAATTTCTCTGCATCTCAGTTTTGAAAGGGCATCCCTCTATCTTGAGGCTGTGCCCTCTTGTCCTAGACTCTCCCACCATGGGAAACATCCTTTCCACATCTACCCTGTCTAGGCCTTTCAACATTCGAAAGGCTTCAATGAGATTCCCTCCTCATCCTTTTGAATTCCATTGAGTACAGACGCAGAACCATCAAACGTTCCTGGTATGATAACCCTTTCGTTCCTGGAATCATCCTTGTGAACCTCCCCTAGACTCTCTCCAATGCCAGCACATCTTTTCTAAGATGAGGGGCCCAAAACTGTTCACAATACTCAAAGTTAGGCCTCACCAGTGCCTTATAAAATCTCAGCATCTTGTATTCTAGACCTCTTGATCCCATAGTCAGCTCAACGACAAAGTGCTCTAAAAAGCCATCTCTTAGGCATTCAACAAACTCTGTCTCTTGAGATCCATCACCAACTTGATTTACCCAATTGACTTGCATGTTAAAATCTCCCATGACTACCATAACATTGCCCTTTTGACTTGCCTTTTCTATTTCCTGTTGTAACCTGTGTTCCACCTCCCAGCCACTGCTGGGAGGCCTGTATATAACTGCCATCGGGATCCTTTTACCCTTGCAGTTTCTTAACTCGACCTACAAGATTCAACATCTTCCAATCCTCTATTACATCTGCTTACCTTCCTATCCCTCTGATATAACATGTAACCTTGGACAGTCAACTCCCAACTACAACCATCCTTCAGCCATGATTCAGTGATGTCCACAACATCATTCCTGGCGATCTGTAATAGTGCAACAAGATCATCCACCTTATTTCTTATACTATGTGCACTTCGGTGCAACACCTTAAGTACTGTATTTGCTAGCCTTTCTGATTCTGCATCCCTAATGTACAGATACTTAGCCTGTTGGCTGCAACTAAGTCCCATCACCTGCCTGTCCTTCCTGACAGTCTGACTGCATGCTACCTTTACTTTTTTACCATTTGTCCTATCCTGAGTCCCTTCACTCCTGTTCCAATCCCCTGTCAAATTAGTTTAACTGATCCATTTAGAAAAGAATATTAAAAGAGAAGCTTTTTTAAAAAAAAACATCTAATCTGTACTTCTTTTTGCAGGCGCACAGCAACCTGTGAACCTTATGACCCAGAGCTTTTCCTCCATATCCATTAACTCACCAACCAGTGTGATGCCTCCACGACCTCCAGGAACATCATCTTTGATGGCTAACAATGTGCCTGTGGGCATGGGGATGCAAAATATGATGGGGACTGGTACTGTAGGGATGAATCCAATGGGTGTTCCTCAGAGCAGTATGATGAACCAAGGAATGATGGGAATGAACATGGGAATGGCTCCAGTTGGCATGACCATGACGGGTTCCATGGGCATGGGTGTTCCTGCCATGGGTCTCAGTGCCAGTATGACGCCTGCAGTGGTGCAATCCAAGCAAGATGCCTTTGCCAATTTTGCCAACTTTAGCAAATGAAAAGGCTGGAAAGACTCCAATATCTAGATAAAGGTGTGAAGGCTGCACAAAATAGTACTTGAAACACATGAAGATAGGCTGTCTTAAATTTTTATAGCTATAAAGAACAAGTTTTGTGAAGAAAATGGCATATTTTGTATGGGGAGGAATCTAGTAGTTGGCAAGATCTGTGCTATGAAATGTGTATGTCTGTTCCTATCAGCGGTTATTGAAGTAAAATCCCTTTCATTGGCATCTTGTTTGTGAGATACACCTTGAAAGCCTTTTTAAATCTTATTGAATTTTATCTTTATTGAAATCAAAGGCCAGGCAGGATTACATGGATTAGGAAAAGCAGTTCATATCAAAAAAAATTGTACCTATCTAAATGGCCTTTGATTCAGGTTCCCAACAAAACCATTAAATACCAGACTAGAATCATTAAGTTTTGTTGTTCTTTACCTCTTTACCTGAACACAATCAAACTTCAGCAACTCGATAATCAATTTGTGTATATATCCTTTACTTTACAAATGAATGCAAACCTATTAAAAAGGTCTACCTAAGGTACCAAAAATAATAAACCTGATTACTGGAATGTAAATAGTTTGGAGGTATGTTCCAGTCTTAATAGATGAAATCAAATCCTTTATCATACAAATGTCTTTATTAATAATTAATAAATGGTGGTAGTTGCAGCTTTTAATCTAGTTTGTTTTTCCCCTTTCTTTAATGGTGATGTTAACAGTTTCATAACATAGGATAGAGGAAGGGGAAGAACAACTCAAGCAGTGGTTATATGCACAGATCGTGGTCAAATTAATGTTCCCATTTTCCACAAGAGCACCCTACACCCAGAAATCTTTCCATCCCCTTAGCTACATAAGCAAGCTGTGTACCCAAGACATTCCTCTCTGCTAAACTCACGCTTGTTTCCACAATGACACAAAAGAGAAATGTGGACACTATAATTTTCCTTTTTCTTTCTCTGGTTTGCAAATATTTTTTGGCCTTGATCACTGCTGAATTATGACGTGGTAGTCTACAATGCAAAGCTATGTTTTCTGTTAGTTGAATGGGAATCACTAATCACCAGTGATGTTAAATTTCAGGCTTCCCAACCTACAGAGGAGTAAAAGAAATGTTTCAATTGTATTATGACAACGATTCATTAAAACCTTCTACTTAAAATCTTTTATGCCCTTTTATGACTTTGTATTGAGATATTGATGGAAAAATCATATGGAAGTAATTTTAATGAATAATTCATATTGCCTTAATGATATTTTGCTTTTGTCCCTTTTTCAATGAAAGAGATTCAGCATTCAAAATTTAAAGAGGAGAGATGCTTTGACCTAGTCCAAACCTAATTCTCCCATCTGCAACATTTACATTTAGACATAAATTAATGCTCATCAAATTTACTATAATGAAAAGTTATTTGTTTCCTAACTAAGCAATGAAGGGTGTAATTAACAGACTCCACTTTTTAAACATTCAGCAATTCAATGGGATCAGAGAATAAAAGCGTTCATGTACAGTTACATCAAAATAAACAGTGCATGTTTCAGCAGCTTTAAGGCTGTCAGTAGTTTCTTTATTCTTTAGTTGCTAAATAATTTCCATGAAACTATTCCAGAGAAGAGGCCACCTTTCATGTTGATTGAGGTACAAGTCATTTTCAATATTGTTACTTTTAATACTAATTCAAGCTTGTGTTTGTCAGGAGCAGAATTCTAGAATAGTGTGAGATTTTTGCTAGTGTTCGATTTATCTTCTGGTCTGGCAACAGATGTTTCTGCAGTAACAATATTTTACCCTGAGAATTTCAAAGTTCAAAGAATATTTTATTATCAAAGTACATATATGTCACCATATACAACCCTGAGATTCATTTTCTTGTGGGCCTACTTGGCAAATCTATAGAATAGTAACTGTAGCAGGATCGATGAAAGACCAACCCGAGTGTGGAAGACACTAATCTGCAAAAATGTAAATATAAATAAATAGCAATAATGAGATAGAGTCTTTGAAGTGAGATCATTGGTTGTAGCAACACAGACAAGATACTGGAGGAACTCAGCAGGCCAGGCAGCATTTATGGAAAAAAATACAGGCGACGTTTTGGGCCAAAACCATTCAGCAGTACTCATTGGTTGTAGGAACATCTCAATGATGGAGCAAAAGAAGCTGAATGTAGTTATCCCCTTTTATTCAAGAGGCTGATGGTTGAGGGGAAGTAACTGTCCTTGAATCTGGTGGTGTGAGTCCTGAGGCTCTTGTACCTGATGGCAACAACATGACTTGGCTGGTAGTGATCTCTGAAGATTGATGCTGCCATCCCACGACAGTGAATTTGAATATGGCATTGAAGCTATGCTTAGCCACACAGTCATAGGGGTAAAGCAAGTAGAGCAAAGGTCTTTGAGCTTATTGATTAGTTTTGAGGGTATGATGGTATTGAATGCTGTGTTGTCAATAAAGAGCATTCTGATGTATGCATCTCTGCTGTTCAGATGTTCCGGGGTTGAGTGAAGAGCCAATTAAACATACTGCATGGAAGAAATCAGTAACACATAGTTCTGTGTTTTCTGCTCACTAAAATTGAGGAAAGTGAAATCATCACAGTGTCCATATATTGGTGGGGAAGGAAAGCAAAGGCGCAGAGAAAAGCAGCAAATAATGCGACTAGGTTTTATCTCTTAAAATTGGGCTGGGTTTGGAGATGATTTTATTTTATTTCTGTCTGCTACAGGTTAGAGGTTGTTTGGGAGTAGGTCACAGTTGTTCAATTTGCACAAGTTACAGAAACAGTACATGAATGAATCAAATATTTCAAGGGCTCTTCTACAAACCAGTGCACTGTTTCCTGCAGTGCCACAGCAAGGAGTCATAGAAAGAACTTGATCAGTATTGTAGTTTATTTCTGATGTTACCACTTTCCTCCATTACATACAGGTAGTCACCCATGTTTGTTTTTGCTGCATTTCTCCCTTCCTTTAAATTTTGATACTCAAAATAAATGGCATAACTGATTTTAAACTTAAGATGTTTTAATGGTTTAGTAGTTTATCATGGCTTTTAAAATGCAATGATATTTTTCCATCAGTGGTTTTTATTTAACAAAACATTTGTGCCTAATCCCATGAGTAAGGCTTGTGTGAGTTTGATTATACAAAACACATTCTCTCTTTAATGTAATGTCATTAACCATGAAGAATTCTCTGTATCTCTAATAGAATCCAGATGTCAACTTTACAAGCAAAGTGATAGAAAACCAAAAGTACTGAAAAGAATTATTTAAAATAAGTATTCGCCAGCATCTGCTACTCCTGGTTCTCAAGTTGTATTTGAGTCTGGAAATAATACTGGGTAAAACCACGAATGTTCTATAGAAAGAGAATTTTGATGGAGTGTCTATACCTCTTGCTGTCTGCTGGAAGAATGATCTTTGTCAATACCATTCTTATGCCAGTGCTCTGAATTGTTTATTTTGCACCAGATGAACTGTGATCTTTCACCTTGGTTGGGGTGGGGGTGGGGGGGAAGAGGAATAATATGAAATGCTGATCTTTTAATAAATCCCATCCTTGAATCAGAAACATGCTTTTGCATAAACCAATGTAACATTTTGAAATTATACTTTGAGTCAAAAATAAAACAAATGATACCTAAGACCCTTTACTTGAGGTGCAATTCTCTTTCCAACACAGAGCAATCTGCACATTTGTGTTCTACCAGTTAATTTCATTCAAGGGCTGACTTGTGCATTTTTGATGTTCTTTTCCAAGTGCACTTCAGACATTTGTGAAAAGCAAGATCTTTATAACACTACAGTCTGGAGAAATACTGAGATGACATACTTTATGTTTTAAATGTTAAAGATGCATTTGGGCCACAGTTGCTGAGAAATGAGATTTTTAAAAGCCCTGTCATACTGTATGAAACTCTTAACCAGCTTTTAAATTGAATGCCATAGTGGGCATGGTTCTCAGAAATACAAGTATGTTGTAAGAAGCTGAATAGCTACAGATACCATCTGGTATCCTTGCAGCTAGCAATCTAGTAAGCACGCGTCTAATCAATGGAACTACTTTATTAATAATCTAGTGCCTATAGGAAAAATCATTGGCCATTACGATTGGAGTTGATTTGTAAATCATCGCTTCAAGCTGAACCAAATTAGTGAATTACAAGTTTTAGGGGAAATTAATTGTTTCTGGCTTGTTTAGTGACCTAATCAGGCAAGGTTTTTTCAATCACCACCCATGAGTACAGTTCAGTCAAAGCTGCAGTTACTCTAACACAAGTGTTCCTATCCCTCCCTCGGCTGTAGCTCACCAGTACCAGTACAACTATCACCAACTGAACAGTTCTACTGAACACTTAAGTTCCTAACGCTCACATGGCCTTTGAATCACAGCCCTCCATCCCAACTGAACAAATCCACTTGCATTAGCTGGGTTAATAAATTAATAAAAACTTAAATTAGTGCTACTTTATGCAGTGGAACCATCATGTACTTGAGTAACAGGTGATGGACTTGGCAAAATTGTAAGGTCCACAGTTGCTTTATTCAAATAGTGGCATCTGGAGCAGTAGTTCAATTACCCTCTCTTTTTTACATAGATATAGATAGACTGTAAATATCGCAAACATTTGCTGAAATCTCAGGGACAATACATAAAGGCTGCATGTCAATTAGAGTTGGATATTATAGTCCTATGTTGGAGAAGTCTGCCAGCCTGGAAATGAGGATGCTCCATATCTTAAATTTCAAGTGTGTTAGGCAGCAAATGGCTGCCGAGTCTCAGGTTTTCAGATGTATTAGTGGAAGAATGACCCAATTAGTTAAATAAACATTGGACAACAAAGATTTTGTTTCCTGAATACTTTTGGGTGCATCTTATAGATTTTCGGCTGCTGATGATGAAATTTCCCTATCATGCACCATTTTTTTTGTAATTGTTTTTTTCAATTCATAACTCTTCAACTAAAATGTTGCCCACAATGTAAGCTGAAAAGTTTTCTGTCTTGTCTAGGCATGCTAGGCAGGGTAGATGCTGCATTGGATTTAGATGAAAATTGGTTCGCAGTCACATAGATGCACGTGTTCTCTGCACAAAGAATATTATGTGTAGTCATTATGATAAAGTAACTGTATTCTCAGGAGTATTTATGATAGCAAAATGTCTTGCCAATAATGCAACAGCTACAATTTTTTTTTATATGCTTCAATCTCAAAGACAGAGCATGACTGATTAAGAAAGCTCTACTTTCGGTGTAAAAGATTGGCGACCAAGACAAAGCCTGGGCTCCACATGTTTGTTGTATTTCCATTTAGATTTCTCTGCAAATCTTGGCACTGTCAGTGACAAGCATGGTAAAAGGTTTCACCAGGACATTGTGATCATTGAGAAACAGTATCAGGGCAACTGGAATCCATTCAATGCTGGTTGATCTTTGTTGGACTCTTAAGTGAGAAGCCTCAGACTCAAGAGTATAAATAGAAGTCGTCAACAAAACATTTTAGTTTAGTTGAACTATTGCAAAGCGTCAGCATCATTATGCAATTAAGCATATTGTATTCCATAAAAGTTGATTGCTTGTCTCTCCTGTAATATAAGTAGTCTGTAATTATATTTGTGTTCAGCTTCAAGCAGTCTATCATAACTGCAAAAAAATTCCAAGGAAGTAACACTTTCAAAAAAATTTGTTATCCAGTTTAATGAAATATTAACAGTGAAATGTCATTTGATTTAAATTAAGAACTCCTCAAATACTATTGAAAGCTATATGTAGTATAGTAAGGTTTGATTTGCACAGCAAAAGCATGTAGGATCCTGACGAAGGGTCTCGGCCTGAAACGTCGACTGCACCTCTTCCTACAGATGCTGCTTGGCCTGCTGCGTTCACCAGCAACTTTGATGTGTGTTGCTTGAATTTCCAGCATCTGCAGAATTCCTGTTGTTAGGATTTGAATATTGTGTTTTTGGTGTTGGGGATAACTGTACAGTCCATGGGTTACCACAGATATGTAATTTTTCTATTATTTCAAGGAATATTTAATCCAAATAAGAACTTTAGAATCTGTAAAGTTAACATCCCTCTGTAGCTGATGGTCAAAACAGGAGAATAGTTTAAGTTATCTTCCTATAAAAGTATTCTATTTCTATTATGGCAAAGCACTTTGCAGTAGTGAGGGTACATTTGGAAATTAGCTACCATTCAGCAAAAGTTCTCTGAGCAGCAATTGTATTAGATAATATCTTGTCATATTGGTTGAAGAGTTATCATCACTCATAGCTCTTCAGAATAATGTGGAGGAATAGTATCCACTTGAGAGATTGGCAAAGGTCAGGTCACTGGGGAACCGGGCAAGAGTTTTAAGTTGGTGTTGTGGAGTAGAATGTAGAACCTGGGGTCCATAACCATCTGACTCAGGAAAGGTGAAATTATAATTGGTATGAATTTTGATTTGATGTTAAACTGAGAAGCATTTTTGGATGTAAAACATTCCAAGGCAACACTGCAGTAGAGAATAGGCATCACTTGGCAAGTCATTCCTACTTTGAGGAATTTTAGCTACATCATTTTTAATACTAGACTTCAATTTTTCTTCCCCCATGTAAAGTTATATTGTAGGTAGACTGCCGCAGCATTCCATTCAAGGTTAATAAAGTACATGTCATTGTTTAAATACTGATTTTAAAAGAAACAATCATTTTTTTTCATGTATATACAATTGAATCTGAATGAAGTGTTCCAATCCAGCTAATGCTCTGCTGTGTTTATCTGTTGTCGGTCATCCTTTACTGCAGGCAGAAAGAAGCTGATGTTGATCATGCACAATGCAGAAGCATGGTGCACAGGGGCCAGCCACAAGACTTCAGTTAAAGTGTGTGCAGTGTGAAAATGATTCCTCTTTAGCCTGTTTGATTCTAGGGTGGTTCATTTTCTCTTCAACCTTTTAGTACAATACAAATCAGCTGCAGCCTGCAATCACTGATCCCCAAGCCTTTATCTCATTGTGATTAGTGTGGCAATAATATCAGCAGTCAACTGGATCAGAGCTTCATTTCAGAGGGGAGAACCTAAGTCCCCTTACAACCCATTGAACCTCATGCTTTCTTTGTCATGTAGTGTACTTTAACTTCCCTGTGCTCAACCTGTTAACAATTCTGTGTTGTGAACCTTCCATATTGTTCCTGATGGGAATTGTGCAGGTCTTATTTTAGTGTCTCATTCTGGCTGCTGGAGATGTGATCCATGTGCCAGATGTTCAGCACACTAAATGTGTGGAGAATCTAGTTGTAAGTTTTAGTTTTATGTGGGAAGTAACACAATGAATTACTTTTTTAGTTGCCACACGGACTTCCACTTCCAAAGTGGCATTTGTATACCACAATAGAAAACTCTAGGAAAAGGACAAATTATCTGTTGCTTGGTACACTCACTACTGAAGAATAATGTATGATGATAATGCAAGGTGTAAACTTAAGTTTGCTGGACCAATAACCACACCACAAACAGTTCTTTACTTTATTCTTTTCACCAGTTTATTTGTTCAAACTCAGTCAGTGAAAAGTTGGGAGCCACACACAACAGAGGGACAGGGTTTCTCTCCCTGTGGGGGCTCGTGTCGAACCCCTAGCAGCAGGTTATATAGAGCAACATTTATACAGTTCAAAGCAACCATCATTATCCATATATGGAGTTGTTTTCTGGTTCTTAGTTGTGGAACTACAAGGTACAGAGGGTGAGAGAAAGGAGTAGTCAGCCTTGGAGTTTTTAATCAGACACACACACATCTGTTACTTTACAGAATCAGACAGCTCCGTCCTTGATTAAAACAGAGAAGCAGTTTACCAGACAAATCTGCCTGGCAGACACCACTCAGTCACCCTGACAGAGTACATTTTTGCAGAAATCATTAACCCCTTACTATCCCAATTCCCTTAAAACGTCTTCATCCCCTCCTTTATCATTTTATGATAACATGTTATAACAGACTATTACTTTCACGGCATGACATAAAACATGGCCAAAGGCACGGTAAGATACAGACAATAATCAAAATTATACAATTAGACTTACGGAATGCAAAAACAACCCCCAGAAGTCCCCAAATGTATTAAAGGGCCAGGGCCATCCCCCTTCCTCATTAGTCCCAAAATCATGTAGTTTACTACCAACATCTTAAATTTTGTGAATCTCTTGGGTTATGTGTTTAGACAAGTCAGTAATATTAGAAGATTCGTCAGGGATACAAGTACAGCATTCCTTACCTATGATAGCACAGGTCCCTTCTTTTTCTGCTAGAATAAAATCAAGGGCCATCCAGTTATGTAAGACTGTCTGCCGGATAGCAATCACTCGGTGGATATTTCAGTTACCTGTGCTTGTGTATCAGTCAGTGTACGGGCTGTATTGTTGGCTAACTCTTCTAGAGCTGTTGTTAAGTTAATTATTTCACTAGAATTTCTAGCTGCCCCGTAGGAAGGGAAAATGATCATCCAAAATCACTCAGTTTCCATTATGTCTCTTCGTTGCTTATTCCAATAAGGGTGATCCTGAGACTGGGCCATGACTCTCAGATGGGGTACTAAATATGCTAGGTAAGAATAGCCAGTCCGCCCTTTGCTGGAACTTTGTGGGTCCCATCTACTGGCAGTTTCCCTTGAGAGTCATATATAGGCCTGATTTCCACACACTCAGTGAGTGCTATTTAATGGTTGGGGAGGGTCTACAGTGGTACAGCTGCTATTCCCCAGAAAAACTATCTTCCCCTCCCTGGAAGTTACAGTAGCAGGTGGTATTTACCGCTCTGTTGCTGGGCATCTGCAGGTATGGCCAGGATGCATGTCTCCCAGTATATGAAGTTCCGTTTGGTGGGGGCCTGAGATACCATCCCTCAAAATACAGCCACAGTAGTCTCTGACTGGACTACAGTTCCTCACCTCACTTCCCTGGGTGTTATTTGAGAAAGCCCAGGCTGAGAGTTCCTCACTCTGGTTGAGTGGGATTACTGACATTGGAATCATAGTTTTACCATGCTGTGGATTTTAGGCACAAACCCAGCAGGCCCTTAGTTCTACCTGTATGGCATAGGTGTGACAGAGAGACAGAAGGGTGTTGACATCGGGTCCTCCAGATGCTGGGGTGCCCTTTCAAAGACATAAGCACAAACAGCACTATCAACCAATACATTTTCCTTTAGTCCAAGAGAGTCCTACTCAGTTCCTTCAGTAACACGTTTGCAGTCTGTTGGATGTATCTACCGAGATTGCCCCTTCAGTTTCACAGCCGTGGGAGTGGTCAGTAACACCCGTTATGGTCCTCTCCACCAAGGTCAGAGTTTCCCTCGATCCCAGTTCTTGATCAGGACAAAATCTCCAGGCTCAATCGTGGGATAGTCACCTTTAGGCTGGGTTTCGTCTTCCCGATAGGCCTGCCGCATCTGCGAATGCAAGCTTTGGAGAATTTTAGTTAATTTGCGTAAATATTTTCCCATCTCCTCCCCCAAGGTATGCATATTTAATTTTTCAGGTAAGCTCTCGGAGGAGCGGCAAACAAGGTCGGGGTCCCCAATGGGGTTCTCATAGGCTTCCCGTAGATAATTTCTGCAGGTGATAACCCTGTCTTGATGGCATGATTCTCATATGGAATAGGGCTAAGGGTAAAACCTTCAACCAGGTCAATCCAGTTTCTTGTAAGTTTGGCCAACTTATCTTTCAAAGTACCCCTGGCTTGTTCCACTATGCTGGCTGCTTTCGGATGATGGGTGCAGTGGAACTGCTGTTTTATAGCAAGTTCTTTACAAACTTCCTCATTTATTTTGGCAACAAAATGTTGCCTATTGTCTGAGCTTATCATTTCTGGAAGTCCATAGCAAGGAATTACTTCTTTTAGCAATATTTTCACAACAGTTATAGCTGTGTTATTAGTTGTAGGAACAGCTTCAATCTATCTACTATCACTAAGCAATACTTATAACAATGTACTCTAGGATCAAAATAGTTAAGAACTTAGAGGGAACACAGACCTATCCCTCAAGGGTCACCCACAAATTGGCCTGAGGTTCAAGGTGGCAACCCATTTGAGATCATAGATTGCGCTCTCCTTCAGGGGCGTCCCCTGGAATGTACGCATTTCCCCCACATTTGGCATACCCGTCCGTGGGTCACATCTAATAGAGGCCTGCTTATTTCCCGAGGGGTTCGAAAGTGTGGGGTTCAAAGCTGTCTGTTTGACCGTTGTATCAGCCCTAGCATTACCCTTAAATATCTCATCAGATTCCCCAGTATAGGCTGCACATTTAATAATAGCCAAAACTCGAGATAGCTGTAGAGCGGTGAGTAAGTTGTTTACAGAGGTAGCGTTACTAATAGGGTGGCCAGAGCAAGTCAGGAATCCCCAAAGTTCCCAGAGAGCCCCGTAGTCCGTGCATACGGGAGACTGTTGCTAGGATACAGGCACAAGTCAGAGCAAACAGTTCACCCTTCTGGGCAGAGACAGCTATTTCAAAAGAGGGTTGCTCAATTACTTCATTGTCCATCACTATCGCATAGCCAGAACATTGTTTTCCTGCTGGATCCACAAAAATAGCTTCCATCCTCATAAAACGTTGCCTCAGGCTTGAGGGGGTATTGCGGAAGGGATGGGAGAGTCTGTTCTTCCTTCATGGTGATCTGGACAGGGGGGCAATTGGTGTGGCCGACTTCATGGCCTGAAATTGCCCAGAGATGGGGAACAACGTTTTGGGTTCGGTCAATATTAAAAGAGTGTCTTACCAGATATCCCGTCTTCACCTCCGACTCCTTCCAATATCAAAGTTGTCCAGCGGCCAAGTCTTGCCAGTCTCCCTCGATGCGGGAGGCTTGTTTCATCAAGGTGTAGGTAAGGAACCCTAGGCTCTTTAGCTTGAACCCAATGCAAACCCTAATGGTGGTGTGGGGAGCCACCAGTCCTGTCTGTCGTCAAAGGAAATCCGGAACTTTGGCCAGGAATGCATTGCCCTCCCTTCCTTTAACCTCTCCAATCACCGTGACTGAGAACTTCTGTCCCTCAAGGGGGGCATAATGTTGGCTATCTTCAACAGAGCATTCAGTAGGATCATAGCATACGGTCACATGGGAGTCTAGTGTCAGGTCAAATATCATTTGGTCAATGCTCAAACCCCACCATAAAGGGACTGCAAACTGGGGGTATTGTCGGCAGCCAAGCAGTCCCAAGGTAATGCCTTCATCAGTGCAGATTATTTCAACTCCCAAAGGACAGAGCAGATCTCTCCCAGCCAGGTTGCATCCTAGATTACTGGTCACAGTAAAGGAGACGTTGCAGCAATATCCACAATATTTGACCGGTAACGGCTGAGTTTGCGGGTAGGGACACTCAAGTCCTTCAAATCCCGACAGGATAATGGTAGTACCCAATAGCTGGAATCCCTTATCCTTCACTGTCTCCTGATGGAGGTTGGAAGTGGTTGTCCCTGTATCAATCATAAATGGAATCGGGATTCCGGCCACTTGTAGGGTGACGTGAGGCTCCTGACTCGGGGACGTGCTTACCATCGGGAGTTTTCTTCCTGTGGGTCAGGCACTGAAGGGGTTGTTTGTTGAGAATGGAGCTTGTGAGGGCCCCTGAGGTGGTTGTCCACATTCAGATTTCCGTGGGCAGTTGGCCCTCCAATGCCCATAGCGGCCGCAATTAAAGCAGGCTCCAGATACGGGACTAGGCCTAGGGTTTCTTTCAGGTTCCCTACGTTGCCCCTCACTGGTCCAGGGTCTTTCTGATGAGCACGTACCTCTCTGGGGCCTCCTCGGAAATCCCTGCACCATATCACGGCCAGGTGGTTGCCACCAAGGTTTTACATCGTCAGGGTTAGGGTAGGGAGGATATGGCCGATTTGGATAACGTTGATCAGGGCCTTCAGGGTCCCCCCTTCAGGCAGACTTTCGGCTCACTATGTCGGTTCCAGTAGTATACCACGGCACGCCTCATCTGTGGTCTAGTTATTGGACCAGCTCATATTATTCGTTCTGACCATGTCCACAATGTCAGAAGGTATACACTGTATTAAACAATGGGGACCCTTTGGCCACCATTTAAAAGCAGAATCGCCTGCAAATGTCTCATAGTAGGCCACAAATCGCTCCCGATAGTCTGGTCCCGATTTCCCAGGCATAGTTATAGTCATACTTTATTGGTCCCGGGGGAAATGGTTTCGTTACAGTTGCACCATAAATAATAAATAGTAATAGAACCATAAATAGTTAAATAGTAATAGGTAAATTATGCCAGTAAATTATGAAATAAGTCCAGGACCAGCCTATTGGCTCAGGGTGTCTGACACTCCAAGGGAGGAGTTGTAAAGTTTGATGGCCACAGGCAGGAATGACTTCCTATGACGCTCTGTGCTGCATCTCGGTGGAATGAGTCTCTGGCTGAATGTACTCCTGTGCCCACCCAGTACATTATGTAGTAGATGGGAAACCTTGACCAAGATGGAACTTAGACAGCATCCTCTTTTCAGACACCACCGTGAGAGAGTCCAGTTCCATCCCCACAACATCACTGGCCTTACGGATGAGTTTGTTGATTCTGTTGGTGTCTGCTACCCTCAGCCTGCTGCCCCAGCACACAACAGCAAACGTGATAGCACTGGCCACCACAGACTCGTAGAACATCCTCAGCATTGTCCGGCAGATGTTAAAGGACCTCAGTCTCCTCAGGAAATAGAGACGGCTCTGACCCTTCTTGTAGACAGCCTGTGTTCTTTGACCAGTCCAGTTTACTGTCAATTCATATCCCCAGGTATTTGTAATCCTCCACCATGTCCGCACTGACCCCCTGGATGGGAACAGGTTTGCATTCTAGTACTTTAGTGATATTTACAGGTTGTTGGAGAGCCCTCTCCAGGGCTTGAGTAATCTGGTCTGTCTGTTCATTCTCCTAATGGATTCCCACCTGTAACTCCTGATAGGTTTGGTATCTTAATTCTGCCTTCCATTTTCACCCCTCATCATCTGAGAGAATCATGGAGCAGAGACCGAATAAATCTTGCGGTGTCGCATTTGTATAGTACTGCGGACATACTGAGCAAACTCTGCTGGTTTTTCTTTTCTGTCTGGGGCCTGATACATGATCATTATCATTTCCTGAGGCTTCCAGGGTGCATACACAGGAATTACTGAGGGCTGTCCCTCCTCGGCTGCTCATAGACTGGGCAGCATTCAGGTGGGCAATTGTCTTTGTGGAGCCATTAACGCTGGGGTTTTATTGGATTCTTCTCTTCCTGTCTCAGAATAATCCTCGGTATTCCCTTCCTGGATCTCAGGGTATAGAGAGTCTCCCCTTCCCTGCCGCCGCTGTTTTACCCAAGCGGCCACCGTATCTGAGTACTGGGAGGATTGGGGTTCGGGAGCACTGGGTGCACTCGGCCCCTGGTAAGGTGGGGGATATGGTGGGTGCCCAATCCTCATTGTGGCCACCATCCTCAAACAGGGTCGGTATTTCCGGTTCTTAGCTGTGGAACTACAAGGTACAGAGGATGAGAGAAAGGAGTAGTCAGCCTTGGAGTGTTTATCAGACACACACACATCCATTACTTTACAGAATCAGACAGCTCCATCCTTGATTAAAACAGAGAAGCAGTTTACCAGACAATTCTGCCAGGCAGACACCACTCAGTCATGCTGACAGGAGTACATTTTTGCAGAAATCATTAACCCCTTACTATCCCAATTCCCTTAAAACTTCATCAAAGGTGAATCATAGGGAGATCCTACTGGCTGTTGATGGAGTAGCAGTACTTTTATAGGTGCTCCTACTTTTTAAATTTATTGCTTCCAACTTGTTTTGAAAACTTACTTTTAAACGCAATATTGCTTTATGATGAGTCGTGCTAAAGCTACTAAAAAAGAAGAGGACCCTTCTGTAAATTTGGAATCTATTATGGTGACACTTCGGAAGAATAAAAATGAACTTTTGGAGGAGTTCCAGCAACTCAGCACTGAATTTAAATGGATGGATGAAAAATTGGACTCTATTCAAAAAACTTTAAGTGAATATGATAAATGAATAAAAGAGAACGAAGTCACTTTGATGACTTTCAACGCGAAGTTTGACAACCTGGAACAGATCTATGATAAACAGTTAAAGGTTAATGAAACATTAAGACAGAAGATTATTGACTTAGAAAATAGAAACAAGAAATAATCTACGTATTCTGGGTTTTAAAGAGTCATTGGAAGGCAATCAGCCTTTGGAATTTTTTGCAACCCTCTTGGCGAATTTATTTCTAAATATTTTAAAGTCTCCACCTAAAATAGACCGAGCTCACAGATCACCTGTACCAAGACCTCCTTCAGAGGACGACCCTGTTCAGTGATAATTCGTCTCCACGACTTTCAAACAAAGGAATTTTTAATTTGTGAATCTCGTGGGAAAGGTATGATTGATTCTGAAGACTAGAAGTTCAGAATTGTGGAAGAGTCTGCCTGATGGATCCTTTTTTTTAGAATCAGCAGTCTAACTGTTCATTACTTTCTTTAATGAACAATTGTTTTTTTTTACTTTTGGTATACCTTCGTATCTAATTTTTTTTTGTATTTTTCTTTCCTTATTTAGAAAATAAAGGATTTAATATCAGTAAGTTTTCTTAATTAATACTTTCTAAGTTAATATGTTTTGAACTTTCATATTTCTTATATTTTTATACTAGACATTTTTATGAGTTTTTTAAGATATGTTTAATTTTGCTCTTTTTTTTGTTGTGTCTTGTTGGAATGCAGTTTTGTCTTGAAAAATTTTTTTTTGGAGATCAGCCAGCTGATTGTTTTGGGAGAAAATGGTAGGTTTAGCTGTCCACTGCCCTTTGGTCGATTTTCTCTCTTTGGGCGGGGGTGGGGGTGGTTTTCTTTTTTTCTATCAACTGTTTGGCTCTCTTAGCTTCGTTTGTTGCTTGGTTACCTTTTCTTAAAGCTCATTGTTTGGATTTAATATATATTCCAGCAGTTTTAATTCAAACATCTCCTTTAAGCAATATTTAAAATGGACCATATTTTTAAGTTACTTAGTTTTAATGTGAAAGTATTAAACCATCCTGTGAAATGTAATAAGATATTTAATTATATTAAGAAATTGAATGTCTCAATTTTTTTTTACAAGAAACACATGTTCGTAAATGTGATAATTTACGTCTTTTCAGCCATTGGAAGGGTTTATCTTTCCATTCCTCTTTTCAGGCTAAGGCAAGAGGAGTTTCGATTCTTATAGACAATTCAGTTTCTTTTGTTCAACATAATGTAGTGTCTGATACCAATGGGTATTTTGTTATAGTCTCAGGGAAATTAGATAATAAATTAATGGTTTTTGCTAATTTGTATGCCTTGAATATAGATGATCCAGGCTTTTTTGAACTTTTTTTTGCTTTTACCAGATTTGAGTGTATATTCTTTGGTTTTAGGAGGAGACTTCAACTGTTGTTTAGATCCTGTTTTAGAGCATTCCTCTTCTAAACGATTGACTTGTAGTAGATCTGCCTCCTTTATCCAATCTTTTCTAATGAAATGTGATATTGTTGATGTTTGGCGTTTTTTGTATCCAACAGATAAAGAATACTCATTTTTTTCTCATATTCATCATACGTATTCCAGGATTGATTTTTTGTTGTTGATAGCTAATTGATTCCATTAGTTCAATCCTGTTTCAGACCATGCTTCTGTGTTTTCATCTTTAAATCTTCTGGATATCTCCCATGTAAACAGATTCTGGCGTTTTAATCAAACTTGGTCATCAGATAAAGATTTTTAAAAATTTTTGGAGAGACAAATTATTCCTTTTTTTGAAGAGAATATGCTAGAGGAGATTTCTAGTCTTATTTTATGGGATGCTTTTAAGGCTTATATTAGAGGTCAAATTATTTCTTTTACCACAAGTGTTAAGAAAAAAGCTAATAAGGAGAGAATTGAATTAGCCAATCAGTTGAAACAATTAGACCAAAAATATGTTTTGGCTTCAGATCCTGTTCTATATTAAAAAACGTGTTGAAATTAAAACTAAACACGGTCTGCTCTTAACTTATCCAATTGAAATGCAATTTTTAAAAGATAAAAGTCAGTTTTATGTTCATGGAGATAAAACGGGTAAACTATTAGCTAACCAATAAAAGACCTTTATAGTTAAACGTCAAATTAAAGAAATTTGCAAAGCTAATGGTAATAAAACATCTGATCATTTCGAAATATACGATGCTTTTAGAGAATTCAGGGAGAGCCCTGCTGGCAGCCGATGGGGTAACATTTTTTTTAACTTGCTCCTACCTTATATATCTTTTTGCTTCCTACCAGTTTTTTGAAACCTTATTTTAAATCTCAACATTGCTCTATTATGTCTATGAGAAAGACTAAAGCCTCTGCAAAAGAAAAAGAAGATGATTCTCCAACCACTTTGGAATCAATTGGACAGTTCCTTAAAAAGCAAAGAACAATTTCAACATCTTAATGTCAAGTTGGACACTATTCAACAAACTCTAATCAAACATGAAAAGCGAATTAAGGAGAATAAAGAAACTTTGTCGATACTGGAAGCGGACTTAGAAGACATGAGTAAGCTCTGCAAAAAATTATCATTATCTAATGAAAAATTAACAAAGAAGATTACCAACCTGGAAAGCAGAAACAGAAGGAACAACCTACGTATTCTGGGTCTTGAAGAATTAATTCAAGGTGCCCACCCCATGGAGTTCTTTGCAAGCTTCCTGAAGCAGCTATTCCCTGATTTATTGCCGCCTGTGCCTAAATTGGACCACACCCACCGGGCCCCCAAACCAAAGTCAGGAGAGCGACCTAGGTCGGTTATTTTATGTTTTCATGAATTTCACACTAAGGAGCTTTTAATCCATCACACCTGTCGGGTAGGAATGATCAATTACAACGGGAAGATGATCAGATTCATGGAAGATTGTACACCAGAGGTTATGGCTGAACGTGCTAAGTATAAAGAGGTCATGTCGCTGCTTTATTATAAAAGGTTTAAGCCCTCCCTTCGCTTCCCTGCACATCTTAGAATCGTTCAGAAAAATGGTGTGCAGAAACCCTTACTTAATGTTGATACTAAAATTTTATCTAAACTTTTGGCTCGTAGGATTGAAAATATTTTGCCATCTATTATCACTGATGATCAGACTGGAAAAATTGATACTCCCACTTTAATATTTATCATTTATTGAATGTTATTTATTCTCCTTCTAAAGAGATTTCAGAAAGTGTGATATCCTTAGATGCTGAGAAAGCTTTTGATTGGGTTGAATGTAATTATTTATTTAAAACTTTAGAAAAATTTAAATTTGGGCCCGATTTTATTCAATGGATTAAATTACTTTGCTTATCTCCCTCCGCTCAGGTTCTTACTCTCAGTACACTAAACCATTTAAACTTTATCGTGGAACTAGACTAGGTTGTCCTTTGCTTTTTGATTTGGTCTCAAAACCTTTAGCTATTGCTTTCCGGGAATCTAATGATATCACTGGTATTTTAAGGAGGGGTATTACCCACGAAGTTTCACTTTACGCTGATGACCTTTTGCTCTACATTTCTAATGTGGAGTCTTCTTTACCTTCTCTACTTTCTTTACTCTCCTGCTTTGGTCAGTTTTCAGGATATAAACTTAACTTTCATAAGAGTGAAATTTTTCCTTTGAATAATTTGGTATCAGTTAATACTAACCTTCCTTTTAAAATTGCAAGAAATCAATTTACTTATTTGGGCATAACAATTACTAGGAATTATAAATTCCTTTTTAAAGAAAAATTTTTTACACTTCTGAATTATGTTAAGAAGGCACTTACAAATTGGTCACCCCTCCCTTTATCGTTCATTGGCCAAATCAATTCCATTAAAATGAATATTTTGCCAAAATTTTTATATTTATTTCAGGCCATACCTGTTTTTATTCCTAAATCCTGTTTTGATTCTTTGGATTCTATTATATCTTCTCATATATGGAAAAATAAAATTTCTCGATTAAATAAAGTTCATTTTCAAAAAGCTAAAAAGAAAGGAGGTTTAGCCTTACCCAATTTTAGGTTTTATTACTGGGCAGTCAATATACAGAATCTTACACTTTGGTTATATTATATTAATCGAGTGGACTGTCCGGTCTGGGTTTCTTTAGAAGATAACTCTGTTAATAAATTCTCTATCATTTCTCTTCTCGGATCCTCAGTTCCTTTATCCTTAAGTAATTTAACTGATAATTTTGTGGTTAAACACACTTTGAGGATTTGGGTACAATTTAGAAAATATTTTGGTTTATTGAGTTTTTCACTTTCCAGTCCCATTTTTTCTATTTTCTTAAACCGTCTATGTCTGATGTAGTTTTTAAAAGAGGGGAATAGATTGGGTATTAAATGTTTTCATGATTTGTTTATTGGAGATAGTCTCTCTTCATTTGAACAACTGTCGGTTAAGTATAGCCTACCGAGAACTCACTTTTTCGATATTTACAAATTAGAGACTTTTTGCGTTCTTAAGTACATTTCCTAAAAGTCCAGATAAAAATTTACTTGATATGATTTTTAATTTGAAACCCTTTCATAATGTATCTATATCTAATATTTATGGTATATTGTTGGGAATGAGAAATATTCCTTTAGATAAATTTAAAAATCTTTGGGAACAAGATTTTCAGATTTCTATTTCTGAGGACACTTGGAATGAAATTTTTTAATTGGTTAATACCTCATCGTTATGTGCCCACCATTCCCTTCTACAATTTAAAGTGGTTCATACAGCCCATATGTCTAAAGATAAGCTGTCTAGCTTTATTCTGATATATCTCCCTTTTGTGATAGATGTAATAAAGGAGAAGCTTCACTAATCCAGATGTTTTGGACTTGTCCAAGTCTTGAAATATATTGGAAGTATTTCAAACTTTTTCGGTGCTTTTTAAAGTAAATTTTAAACCTAATCCTTTGACTGCCCTATTTGGTATTGTTGGAGGAAATGATATTATTTTGGAGACACATGATCTGCGTACTTCGGCCTTTATTTCTCTTATAGCCAGGAGGGCATTGTTGCTTAAATGGAAGGATGCCACCCCACCTACTCATACTCATTGGTTACATGATGTTATGTCTTGCTTAATTTTAGAGAAGATTCACTGTTCAATTTCTGAACCTGGACAATATTTTTTAAGATTTGGGGACCTTTCTTGAAATATTTTCAAAATCTTTGATTTGCTATTAAGCACAGATGTTGGCTAATGATATAACCATATAACAATTACAGCACAGAAACAGGCCATCTCGGCCCTTCTAGTCCGTGCCGAATTCCTACTCTCACCTAGTCCCACTGACCTGCACTCGGTCCATAACCCTCCATTCCCTTCCCGTCCATATATCTATCCAATTTCACTTTAAACAATAACATCGAACCTGTATATGTTGAAATGCATTCTATATTGAGTTGGAGTTTATAGTTAAGCAGGGAGGAGTTTGTGTATATACTATTTCAGCAATATTTGAGTAATTTTGTAAATATTGTTTAATTAAGTGTTCTTTGTTTAAATAATTCATTAGGAGTTATATGTAAAGTATATGAATGGCATGGCACCATATGTATGCACCTTGCTTAAAGTAAAAACAAAGTTAGACTTACATTCCGAATCCATTGTTTTTCTTCCGATTAGTTAGACAAATATCAAACCATTTTTTTAGTAAGCTCAATTTCCAACAGTGTACACGTTTTACTATATGTTAAGGATTTCTTCCTTTTCTTTTTTTTTAAAACCTAACAGCTGTTCTTTTTCTGGTAGTGCGTTTAGATTTTTTTGTATAACAAAATTATCTCTTTTCAATATTATGTTTAAATTTAATTTTATATGGATATGGGGTAATTACACTATCTGTAATTTCAATATATTGTAATCAATATTATATATCCTACTGTACTCTATTCTTTTATGTAGGAAATTAATAAAAATATTGAAAAAGAAAGATGAATTGTAAAGGAGCTAAAAAATCAGGAAAGCACCTTTTAATCCAGAGGGCAATCACTTACAAAAATGGAGACAAAATTACCAGACGACTTAGAAAACAGAAGTGAGACTTCTGGTAAATACATGTTAGGCCAAAAAGCCACCTTACATACCATGATGAGTCCACACAGCAAGATCACCAAACACAAAAGAATGTTTCTCCTTAGACACCTACACCGTTTATTTCACATCAACCCCAGGCCGGAGCATTTTTAAAGCACTATTTCCAAAGTCATTGTAGGCAGAAGAATACAGGAAACATCAGTTCTGAAGCAAATCATTCACAATTAGAATGGTAGTTCAAACACATTTCAATCAAAGGGCAACAGAATAAAAATAAACAGCGTCAGGTGACTGCAATAGTTTCATCAAAATTCTACACTTCCAACAGTACGGCATGAACAATTTCACTGTTCAAGTCCCCATCGAGTAAACTAACTTCACAACAGTTCAGAGCAGAAACAAGATGTTTACGTTTACTGTTCAAACACATCATCAATTCAGATTATTTTCTGCTCATGGAAGTTAACAGCCAGATTTCCAGGCAGTTGAAGTTTTACAGTCAAAGTTTTCATTTGCACCTTGTAATAATATTCTATAAGGCCCAGTCTATCAAGCCTTTGGGTGTGGTTGCATTTATCATTGTCGGATGCTGATGAGCAAGATATTTTCACCCCGGATAAACAGTTGTTTCAGGTGTCTTTGAGAAACCTGCTGATAATCCACCTTGCCTTTTGCTTTCCTTTTCTGTTTCTCACCTGCACGAGACCTGGTCCCCAGGCCCATCTGTTTGCAACTCCTCTCCAACTGATCACAACCTGCAGCTTTGCCTTGCAGAGACATGTTCATAGTGTCCAAAGTTTGCTGCACAGGCTCTGCTGTAACACTACAGCTCAGACTTTTGCTGTTATCTAGTCCATCTTCCTCATCCACAGTCCTCTTTGGGAAAGAGCCAGTTTGTTCTGTAGCCTTGGAAATGGGTTCCTCACCTTTGGATTCTTGAAGCCTTAGCCGATCAAAAAGCTGCAGGTAAAAAGTAAATCCAGTAGTGTATTTATATAGTGACTGATGACTTTAGGTTTGACAGAGCAGATTGAGCACGAGTTAGAGAAAAACTGAGACTTACAGTTATCCCCAAAAGACATTCCTCATGCTAGAAGTGGAAGATTGTTTTTGTATCACATGGAACACGTACATGAAGACAGTTCAGGGATCAGAGAGTAGAACATAAAAACTTGAAGCAAGAAATAATAGTCTTTATTTCAAAGAAACAATACTACTTACCCTGCCAACCGTGAGCACTGGTTCACTGTAAAAAGCTTTCCCAAGAATGGGTTTCCTAAAGGTCTCATCTACATCAACAAGTGCCTGAAATAAAGAAGGAAGAGAAGTCAATGTAGAATTTGAGAATCCCCTGGTTGGAAACAAGATGAAGTTGTGATATCACTACCACCAGCAACAGGCTGGTGCCACAGTATGGCCATTGCCAACCTGACACCAATTCAAGAAATCTTTAGATGCCCTGAGGAAGGAAATTCTGATATGAAACCCCACTGATTCCCAAACAAGTCTCAGTTATAGCTTCTGCCCAAGAGTCCATTTATCAAGCTGAATTTAAAGCATACAATCTACTATAAATTCCCGCATTTCCATCACTCTGCACCAGTGGTATGCCTTCAACATTAGGCCAAGTCACTTGCTGTGAAGAAGGATACAGTTTTTGCAGATTTGCCTTATGCTAAACCAGCCTTGCATCTTGACACAGAGCTTCATCTCCCAGTACCACTGGCTGCGCCTTGGTGTATAGTGACATATTGATTTAAATGCTGGATTAACATCAAGTGGCTAGGAATGCTGATCAGGTGTTAGTTCAAATCTCACCTTGGTCATGAGGCACAGAAATAGGCCATTCAGCCCAACACACCCATTCTGCCCTCTTAACATTCCATACACTAATCCCACTTATGCCATGGCCTTCTATGTTTTGCAATTCAAGTACTTGTCGAGAGATTTCTTACATATTGAGAGCATCTGCCTCTACCACCACCTCAGGAATCCTGGTGCAGATTCTAACCACCCTTGTGTGGAAAACATTCTATATCCACTCTAAATTTTCTACCCCTTACCTTAAACCTGTGCCTTTGTGTCTCACCTCTGGAAAAAAGATTTTAATCTTTATTCTTGTTGATAATCCCCAAATTTCATGAACCACTATCAGGTCACCCCTTCACCTCCCATTGTCCTTAAAGCTATGTCATTAAATAATTCTACAATTAAAATTGCTGGTCTTTAATAGGAAGGGAATCTGCTGTTCCCAAGGTAACCGGTGTGTTACCAGATTCTCACTGACTGCTCTCACAAACTGTTGAAGGGGTAACTTTGAATGACCTCATCACCACTGCTCATGAACAAGTAAAGAGGAAGCTGCACATACACCTAGTCTTGGACCTAGTGCACACAATTGCCTGGGAATATTGAGGTCCTCAGGAGTTCCTGTGTAATATGTCTAGGTCCTTTTGTGAGAGGGAGTAAACTGGGAAGGCTGGATTGAAAGACAGCAAATAAATGTTTGTGAATAAATCTTCACACCAGTGGTATTGGTTAAAGGAGAGGATGATTTGCAAAAAGCAAATATTACCATATTCCAGAATTTATCAAATGCCACCAAGAATCCTGAGCAAACACCCCGTAGTCCTTTGAAAGTCCTGATGTGAACGCTAATCTTTATTCTGTCCTGGACACACCGATAGAGTTCACCCAGCGGACTTCCTTCATGAACTGTGTGAAAATAAAACACATCTAGTATTAGCTGCAAGAGTAACTGTGCAACTCAGTGAAACGTACATTTATAATGTGCATAACCACTTCTACCAATATCTAACTACATTGCATAGTCTAACTACACTCACACTTAAATGACCAATGAATTGAACATTGGGCTCATTAGACCATGCAGATCATAAAGGCCCTGGCTTTACTACCTTACTACGCAACTGCTGGCTTTAGTTCCACTCAGCAAGTTAAAGTAAAACAACAATCTTCCACCACTGTGAGCAAAACAGGAAAAGGCCCCTAAATTTCTGACATGCCTACCTTAATATATCCCAAAGTAGTAGTATTCTAAAGGGAGGAAGAGACAACGTGGCTGACAAGGAAAGTCAAGACAGCATAAAAGCAAAAGAAAGGGCATAAAGGAGATGAGTGGGTAGTGGACCTCTGGAAAATGACGCTGAAAGGATAGCAATGGGGAACAAAGAAATAGCAGACGAATTTAGCAAGTATACTGCTGGTGCCTTCACTGTGAAAGAAATACACTATGCTAGAAAATCAAGAGTGTCAGGGAGCAGAAGAGAGTGTAGTTACTATTAATAAGGAGAAGGTCTGAAGATAGTTAAGTTACCTGGAACAGATGGCTTGGGTTCTGAAAGAGGGGGCTGAAAAAATAGTGAAGGCATTAGTAGTGATCTTTCAAGAATCACCAAATTCCGGAATGGTTCTGGACAACTGGAAAATTGCAAATGTCATTCCACTCACTGAGAAGGGAGGGAGAAAAAAAGACAAGAAATTATAGACTAGTTAACCTGAATTCCATTGTTAGGAAGATGTCGGAGTCCTTTAAGGACAAGGTTTCAGCGTACTTGAAGGCAAATGATAAAATAAACCAGTCTTCATTTAGCCTAAGTTAGCATTTTGTGAGTAGTTTTAGACCATAAGACATAAGAGCAGAATTAGGCATTCAGCCGATGAACTCTGCTCCACCAATCCATCATGGCTGATTTATTAGGCCCTCTCAACCTCATTCTCCTGCTTTACCCCTGTCATATTTGACACCCTTAGTAATCAAGAACCTATCAACCTCCACCTTAAATATACCCAATGACCTGGCCAGCACACGTCTGTGGCAATGAATTCCACAGATTCACCAGTCCTCATAAGTTAACCCTTTCACTCCTGGGATCATTCTCGTGCACTGGCTCTGGACTCACTCCAGTGACAGCACATCCTTTCTTCGGTAAGGGGCCCAAAACTGCTCACAATACTCCAAATGTGGTCTGACCATTAACTTATAAAGTTATAATTTGCCTTCCTTACCACCGACTCAACCTGCAAGTTAACCTTTAGAGAATCCTGCATGAGGACTCCCAAGTCCCTTTGCACTTCTGATTTTTCAATTTTCTCCCCTTTTAGAAAATAGTCTAAACCTTTATTCCTTCTGGCAAAGTGTAAGATTATGCAGTTTCTTACACTATGTTCCATTTGCCACTTCTATGGCCATTCCCCTAATCTGCCTAAGTTCTGCTGCAGACATCCTGCTTCCTTAACACCACATGGCCCTCCACCTATCTTCCTACCATCCACAAATTTGGCCACAAAGCCATCGATTCCATCATCCAAATCACTGACATATAACGTGAAAAGAAGCAGTCCCAACATCAACCCCTGCAGCACACCACTAGTCACCAGCAGCCAAACAGAAAAGGCCCCTTTATTCCCACTCGTTGGTTCCTGCCAGTCAGCCAATTTCCTATCCATGCTAATGCCTTTCCTGTAACACCATGGGCTCTCTTACCTTTATTAAGAAGCTTCATGTGTGGCACCTTGTCAAAGGCTTTTTGAAAACCCAAATGAACAACATCCAGTGACTCTCCTCTGTCTATCCTACCTGATATTTCCTCGAAGAATTGTCAGGCAAGATTTCCCCTTTAGAAAACCAAGCTGACTTTGGCCTATTTTGTCACGCGCTTCCAAATACTCCAAAGCCTTATCCTTAATAGTAGACTCCAACATCTTCCCAACCATTGTCAGGCTAACTGGCTTATAACTTATTTTCTTCTGCACCCCTCCCTTCTTAAAGAGTGGATGAAACTTGCAATTTTGCATTTCTCAGGAACCATTCCAGAGTCAAGTGATTCTTGAAAGATCATTACTAATGCCTCCACGATCTCTTCAGCCACCTCCTTCAGAACCACGGGGTATAATCCATCTGGTCCAGGTGACTTACATACCTTCAGACTTTTCAGCTTCCAAAGCACCTTCTCCATAATAATAGCAATGGCACTCATTTCTGTCCCCTTGCATTTCTGGCATTCTGCTAGTGTCTTCCACTGTGAAGTCTGACGCAATAACGTATTAATTTCATCCCCCATTTCTTTGTCCCCCACTACTACCTCTCCAGCATCAGTTTCCAGCAGTCTTGATATTTACTCTTGTCTCTCTTCTACTCTTTATATATCTGAAAAGAACTTTCTGGATCCTCTTTTATATTATCGGTTAGCTTATCTTCATATTTCAATTTTTCTTTCTCATTGGCTTTTTAGCTGTCTTCTGTTGGTTTTTTAAAGCTTCCCAATTCTCTACCTCTCTTGGGAACCAGCACCAACCTGATTTTCACTCTTCTATCTCCAGTTGTGATTTGTAATGCAAACCCTGGTTACTGTTTGGATGCCTGTGTATATCTTCCATCAGGGTCTTCTTACCTTCGCTGTTTTTTTAACTCCAACCACAAGGATTCTAATCTTCCAATCCTATGTCACCTCTTCCTAAGGATTTGATTTAAATTTTTACCAACAGAGCCACCCCACCCCTTCTGCCTACCTACCTGTCCTTTCGATAGAATGTGTATCCTTGACTGTTAAACTCCCAACTATCATCTTCTTTCAGCCACGACATAGATGTCCACAATGTCATACAGTACCTGCCAATCTCTATCTGCGCTACAAGATCACCGACCTTCTGTATACTTGGTGCATTGTATATCATCTTCAGTCCTGTATTCATCACTATCTTTTATTTTGACCCTTTGTTACACTTTTAACATCCCACTGGCTGCAATTGTGTCCCACTATCTGCTTGTCCTTCCTCACAGTTCTGGGCCCCTTATCTATGAAAGGATGTGCTGACATTGGAAAGGGTCCAGATGAAGTTCACAAGGATGATTCAGGAAATGAAAAGGTTAGTGTATGAGGAGCGTTTGATACCTGTGGGATTGAATGGGGGTGGGGGGGGGAGAGGACCCTAATGAAACCTATCACATTTTGAAAGGAAAGAGGGTGTAGAGAGCATGGTTCCCATTGCGGAGGAATTTAGAATCAGAGAGGACAGCTCAGAATAGAAGAACTTTCCTCAGAATAGAGATGAGGAGGAATTTCTAGAGTTGGCGTGGATAAGCTTTTTCCATTGAGAGTAGGGGAGATTCAAACAAGAGGACATGAGTTGAGAGTTAGGGGGCAAAAGTTTAGGGGTAACACGAAGGGGAACTTCTTTACTCAGAGAGTGGTGGCTGTGTGGAATGAGCTTCCAGTAGAAGAGGTAGAGGCAGGTTCGATATTGTCATTTAAAGAAAAATTGGATAGATGTATGGACAGGAAAGGAATGGAGGGTTATGGGCTGAGTGCAGGTCGGTGGGACTAGGTGAGAGTAAGCGTTCGGCACGGACTAGAAGGGCCGAGATGGCCTGTTTCCGTGCTGTAACTGTTATATGGTTATAGGATGGTTAATCTGTGGAATTCATTGCCACAGCACGCTGTAGAGGCCAAGTCATTATGTATATTTAAAGCAGAGGTTAATAGGTTCATGATTAGTAAGGATGACAAAGGTTACAAGGAGAAGACAGGAAAACGTGGTTTCGAGGGGTAATAAAAGACAGAGCAGACTCACGGGCCACATGGCCTAATTCTGCTCCTACGTCTTGTAGCCTTTCTCTCAAATGGATGAGGCCCACCTATATCCATTTCCTTCACATACCTCACCCTGACAAACTTCTACAACAGATGTTTACTAAGCAAAAATTGAGCTAATGGAAGGACTCAAGGGGCCAGGCAGCATCTGTGGAGAGAAATGGACTGTCAACAATTGTCAAGATGAAAAGTATCCAACCAAAATGCTGACTGTCCATTTCCCTCTACAGATAATGCCTAACACACTGTTTTCCTGTAGCAGCTCTATTTTTTTTGCTCCAGATTTCAGTATCTGCAGTTTCTTGTGCCTCCAGGAGTCTACTGATTTATTAATTGAGATACAGTGCAGAACAGGCCCATCCAGCCCTTTAAACCGCACCGCCCAGCAATCCCCCAATTTAATCCTAGCGTATCACGGGACAATTTACAATGACCAATCAACCTACCAGCTGGTACGTCTTTGGATTGTGGGAGAAAACCAGAGCACCCAGAGAAAACCCACGTGATCACAGGGAGAACATACAAACTCCTTACAGGCAGCGGTGGGAATTGAACCCGGGTTGCCTGTAATATAGTGTTGTGCTAACCACTACACTATTGTGCCACCCTAACCTAATGATCCAATTCATCAAACTTCCTGCTTCTAAGGGGAGAGGTCGAGATTTCTATTATCTGCTCCACAAGCAGAAATATTCAACTGGAAACAAGAGAAAATCTGAAGATGCTGGAAATCCAAGCAACACACACAAAATCTGGAAGAACTCAGCAGGCTAGACATCACTTATGGAAAAGAGTACAGTCGACATTTTGGGCTGGGGAAAAAAAAAGACGAGGAGTCAGTGTAAGAAGGTGGGAGGAGGGGGAGGAGGGAGTACAAAGTAGTAGGTGATGGGTGAAAATGGGAGGGCAGATAGGTGAAGTAAAGAGCTGGAAAGTTGAGATAAATCTTTGTGGTTATTTGTCATATGTGCTCTGATATACTAGTCCAAACCAGACAACTTGAGCATAAGTATTTTATGATTTGCAAGGCTGACAACAGAAGATTTGTACTCTTTCTCATATTTCATAACGTAGAGGGAGGATCTGCAACCCATCAAGTTTGTGCCAGTTCATGAGCAATCCCTTTCTCCCACATGGAGACCCAAGAAACCGAAGATGCTGGAATTTGAAGCAACAATGTATTGGAAGAACTCAGTACAGCATCCGCAAGAAGTTGTTGATGTTTCAGACCAAAACCCTCCATCACAACATTATGTTGCAATTTCAAACCAAAGTGACAGCTCCTCTCCTCCTACAGATGCTGCTCAACCCACTGAGTTTGACAGTTATTTCATTTTCCCAGGTAACCTATTCCCCACTTCGATTCTCCTGATGTTACCACCATCCAACTACATCAGGACCAATGAACCTACGAACCAAGAGGTCTTAGGGATGTGTGAGGAAACCCATGCAGTTACAGGGGTAATGTACAGTATAAACTCCACATTTACAGCACTGGAATTCAGATGTAACTGGGGTCCCTGAGCAGTGAGGCACAGCTCTGGAGTGGTGAGTTCAGTAGGTTGATTTTATAATGTAAATATGGCTAAAACAGGGAATGAAAGGATGACACAGTGGAGTAGCTGGTAGAAATTTAAAGAAAGAGTGGCTTAAAAGAAATATTTTAAAATTAGAAGTTGCATTTACACAGAACCTTTTACATTCTTGGAACAAATCAAAGTACTGCCACTCACTTTCAGTGAGTCCCCACCAATCTGCAGGAAAATCCAACAGCCAACCAATTCTTATCCTTATGCAAATCCCACAAGAAGCTGAAATAACTAACCAAATCTTCTCATTTGGTAGAGCTTTAACAATAAATGTTGCCCAGAACACAGAGCTGTGTGTCCAACAGTTGAGAAACATGCCTTCTATACTGTGGGGACATGTCTTCTTATATTCTATTCAGACAAGACTACCAAGTGAGTCCAGGTGACACAGCCAACCACAAAGATGTAATGTAAAGTTACATCTTATGAAGACAGTCCCAGTAAAGGTGAAGGAGCTGAGAGTAAACTACTGAATCTCAGATGCTGTCTATAGCCCATGCGTACCTTTTGTTGACCAATAACGAAGCAGCCCTAAAGCTGGTCATGGAGGTGTCCATGGCCCACACCATAATGCGCTCCCAGATGGAGGAGGCGAGCTGCTCCTACAGGGAAACAAAAAGCAAAGGTCAGGGCATTGAGATCAAGATATCTCCCACTGACAGCCAACCCATTCCAATCACATACAGGTACATGGAGTTTCAGACCTGGAATGGTTAAACACCAAGACTTTTGAGTTCCTTTCCATTAATCTGGTTAACTGAAACTATGGTACCACCAGTGCTAACCTACACACTCCATGACAATGACTGCCCTGCTGAGATGGTGAGTTCCTAGAAATTAAGAAATGATCCCAATCTCATCCACATACACACACTTGCCAGACACCAAATTCCTGAAACAGGAACACCACTCTCAGTTCTATCACAGCAAGAAATTAAGGTAAGAACCAAGAAAGTACCCTAAGCATCTTAAGAGTCTCCTTGGGAAATGCAACACTTTCAATCTCTTCAAAGGGAGCACTGTGGAAAACAACAAATGGAGTGCTGAGCCTTCTGAACAGTCCACACATCTGTCTGAAAAGCACCTCTCACGTTCCACTGTAGTCTTAGTAGCCACATCAGAAACAGAGTGGTAGCAAGTCATCCATTAACCAGGGGACTGCCTAGAACTGGCTATACTACTGTACCATTCTTCAGGGTCCACATTTGCTGCAGTTACAGTTGCAAGAAGTTGGTGAACCCTTTGCAATTACCTGGTTTTCTGCATTAATTACTTGTAAAATGTGGTCTGATCTTCATCCAAATCACAACAATAGACAAACTCAATCTACTTAAAATAATAATACACAAACAATTCAATTTTTTCTCATCAATACTGAGTACACCATTTAAAATATCACAGTCTAGGTCCTATCAAAGTATGTGAAGCTCTAGGGTTACGCCTTCTACATAAGCTATTTGTTCCGATCAATGAGGTGAGATTGGAGGTATGAGTCACAGACGTGCTCTGCCCTATAAAATGACAATGTCAGGCTAATAACAGAGCCTATTTTTCTCAAGAAAGGTCTGTTTATGTGCACCATGTCTCGATCAAAACAACGTCCAGAGGACCTTAGAAGAATTGTAGAGATGCATGAGGCAGAAAAGGCTACAAAAACATTTCTAAAGACCTGAGTGTTCATCAGTCCACAGTAAGAGAAACTATCAACAAATGTAGGAAATTCAGTACTGTTGCTATTCTCCCCTGAAGTGAGAGTGCTGCAAAGATCACACCAAGAGCACAACGTGCAATGCTGAAGGAAGTGAAAAAGAACCCCAAAGGTAACAGCAAAAGACCTGCAGAAATCTTTAGAACTTGCTAAAGTCTCTGTTCACGTGTCCACTATAAGAAAAACACTGAACAAGAATGGCATTCATGGAAAGACACCACTGTTCTCCAAAAAAATCACCTGGATGTTCCACGCTTCTGGGACAACATTCTGAGGACAGATGAGACAAAAGTTGAACTTTCTGGCAGAAATACACACTGCAATGTTTGGAGGAAAGAAGGCATTACATGCCAACACCAAAACCTCATCCTCACTGTGAAGCATGGTGGAAGGAGCATCATGGTTTGGGGCTGCTTTGCTGCTCAGGGCCTGGACAGCTTGCAATCGTTGAGGGAACAATGAATTCAAAATTGTATAAAGGCATTTTATAGGAGAACGTTAGGGTAGCAGTCCCTCACCTGAAACTTAATAGAAGCTGGTTGATGCAATTAAGACGATGATCCAAAGCATAAGAGTAGTCAACAGAAATGGATTAAAAGAACATTTGTGTTTTGGAATGGCCAAGTCAGAGTCCACACCTTAACCCAAATGCAATGCTGTGTCATGACCTGAAGAGGGCTGTTCATGCAAGGTATCCCAGAAATCGGTCGTGGCTATCCCTCGAGGTCTTCATTCTGTTGATCTACTTATGGGCTCTCAAGTGACTTCTGAAACAGGTTTGTATGGAGGAATGGTCTGAAATTCTTTCTTGGCATTGTGTAAGTCTGATAAGCAGCTACAGGAAATGTTTGGTGGAGGTTATTACTGCTAAAGGGGGTTCTATCAGTTAAATAAAAGTGTTCACATATTTTGTCCAGCCTGGACTATGTAGGATTAAACAATGTGTTTAATAAAGACATAAAAGTATAATTGTTTGTGTTATTAGTTAAGGCAGATTATGTTTGTCTATTATTGTGACTTAGATGAAGATCAGACCACATTTTATGAGTAATAAATGCAGAAAAACTGGTAACTGCAAAGGGTTCACAAACTTTTTCTTGCAACTGTATATCAATTTAGTGACACTTCTTCACCATTTAATACTTCCATCTAGACTACTTATGCTGTCCACCTCTGTATTCTGTAAACCTAGGTAAGGGAATAGAAACCCATGTACCCAATTGTATAATCTTTCAGAGACATAGTCACAGCTAAGCATTGTGATATCTGCTTATAATTTCTAGTTTGCCTTTTGCAGATCATTAGATAACCTCACACTGCTTCCAAAGATTCAACCGGAATCTCAGGCATGCTCAGACACTATTTGAAAACAGAATATCCAAAGAATATTAAAACAAAAGTGTGGCTAACAGTTCCACGTTTCCTGTTCTCCCCTCTCACCTTTCATAAAACGTGGAATGGTAAACATAACTTTCCAAAATTGAGAGAACTTTTAAAAATTATACTAAGGAACCTTCAATGTTCTCAACTAATGCTTTAAAGGCTATGATGAAGATGCTCTGACCTTGGCGGATTTGTCACATTTAAGAACTTACTCTTTTGTTTTCATTACTGTTATTTTATTTAGTTCCTCAACCTGCTTCAGGTATTGGTTTTCTTATACTATCCTGCATACCATTTTCATTTTCCATAATAAAATGACAGGCAGTCAACATTCGATACACTCCATGATACCTCACACAACTCCACATTTTTGCTAACAGTGCACTGTTTTGAAGTCTTGTAAACTTTTCCTCATGGTCACTTTCTATAGCTTGCTGTCTTCCTTTGCTGTTTATTGTGCCTCTCCCAGATACCAGTATCCACTACGGGTCCTGGCCTTTCAGGCTCACTCTGTCCCTTATTGCTTTAGTCATCCATTCCTGCTGTTGGGCAGCAAGATCAAGACTACAGCACATCCCTTTCAGGCAGGAATTCCCAACCTTGGTTAATGATAAGGGTCAATGGCATAATGAAGGTGGGGAGGCCCTGCTTTAAGGTATAAACAAGGTTCTCTTTCCCATTAAGCTTGTTTTTGAAGACATCTCCCTGATCTACCAAATAACCCAGTAAAAAGGCATAGATAGGGTCAGCCTCTTTCCGAGGGTAGAGGTGGTAAAAGCAGATATGATAGTGGTTTTTATGAGGCATTTAGACAGACACATTGGAGGAATATGGATTGTGTGCAGGCAGATGGGATATATTTCATGTGGCTGAAGGGTCTGTTCCTGCACTGTAGTGTTCAATGTTTTGTATATTTTTCTCTGCCTCATTGCACAGAAGTCAGCAGTACCCAAATTGATTTTTGACAGTGGTTTAAAGCTTTACACAAACTTAATCTCATTATCATTAAGAGATAAATGATCAGCCAGTCTAAGGCCATCAACTAAATCTGTTATGTTACTCATTACTAAATCTAACACAGTTAGATTTAAGAAATATTTATTGCTGCAGCAAACACTCCTACACAATCTCCAGACATAACGTTACCTTTCAGAAATAAGCCAGTCTTCTGATTAGGAGAAACCATAGAAATATTAAAAGAGCCTTATATTCTGCAATTGTGTTCTGTAATTTCATAGCAGCTACCAGTGTTCCCTTTTCTTAAAAAAATGCAGCCCCATCATCTTAACTCCTTTTCCATTTCTACTCTTGGTCTCCTCTAGCTAGTTATCTCTGATATAGCCACTTCAGTGTCGGAGTCATAATGTACAGAAATAGGTCCTTCACCCACCGTTGTCGATACTGACCACCAAATTCCCATCTACACTAATAACACATGATCCAAAGACTTTGTCTTGGCACTTTAATTGTGTGTCTCAGACACTTAAAAGTTGTGTAAGTCTGTCTCCACCACCCCTCAGGCAGGGCATTCCAAGCACCCTCTGCGTGAAAGACACCTCTAACATGGAGAAAAGATAACGGTCTACCATAAGCATGCCCATGATAATTCTGTACACTTTTGTCAGATCCTTCCTCAGTCATATCTACTCAAGGAAAACAAACCGAGCCTATTTTCTCCTAATATCTGAAACATTCCATCCTGGGCAACCTTGGCGAATCTCCTCCATCATCCAAATGTGGTGACCAAAACGGGACACAATATTCTATCGTGGCCTTACCAAAGTTTTATAAAACTGTACTATGACATCCCTGCTTTTACATTCTTTGCCTCAGTGAATGAAGGCAAGCATGCTTTCTTTATCACCCTAACTACCCGGTCTGCCACCTTCAGGATCCCAGAACTTGTACACCAAGACCCCTCTGCTCTTCAATACGCTCAGGGCCCCATCTTCCATTACACTTCTATTAGATGTCCCAAAAGGTATCACTTTACATTAATCAGGATTAAAGTCCATCTGCCTCCATACTGCCTAATTTGCCAGCTGATCAATATCACCATCGAGACTGTGACTATCCTCCTCAGAATCCAGTCTTTCCCACAGTCTACAGGTTTGGGATGGGAACCTCACATCATGAAGCCTTCTGCTGGGATGGTATCAGACCTCGTAGCTCTGACCTTCCACAGGAAAGCCAGCAATCCTGCTTGGGGCTCTCTGATCAGCTGGAAGCTGGCCAGAAGACTACACTCATGGGCACATGCAAGACAAAACCTACAACATGGACATGAAAGCCATGAGTTAAAGAATACCAAATTCAGCCAAAGCAGTTGGATGCACATTGAGTAATAGAATGAGGAGGCAAGAAAGACCGAATAAACACAACTGAACACAGGCAGCAAAGTTAGGGTGGGGACGGAAGGTGGGTTAAGGTGGACACGGTCACAAAGCTTCTTTTGGTCCTCACGGCGTTTCTGTGACCCAGGTGCAAATGCAGATTTTCCCATATAATATATTTAATAGTTAAAATGATCAGGTTCATCATTTGCTCACAGGAATAACAGCAGAAATATGTGGTTCTTAATTTGAATCTTGACTCTCCTGAATGTTTTTTTTTTCAGGGTCTCATCAACGAAATAAGAGAAGTCACTGGATGCAGTATATTTGAACTTTTAGAAAGTTTGTGATAAGGTGCCAAAATTACCCTACGTGTGACGAGGTGGTTAGTAGACAAGAGTGATCTAAGTTGTGTTAACAGCTAGAAAACAGTGAAAGATTTTTACAGAAGTTTTCAAGGAGGTTATCGAGAAAGTTGATGATGGAAAAGCAAAGGATGTTGTCTACATGACTAGTAAGGCTGTTGATAAAGTCCTGCATGAGAGGCTGGTCGAGAAAGTTCAGCCACTTGGCATTCAGGATGAGGTAGTAAACTGGATTCAACACTGGCTTTGTGGGAGAAGCCAGAGAAGCCTGTGAGGAGTGTGGATCAGTGCTGGGACCATTGCTGTTTGTCATGTATATTAATCTAGATCAGGGGTTCCCAGTCTGGAGTCAACTGACCCCTCTGTTAATGGTAGGGGTCTATTGCATAAAAAAAGTTGGGAATCCTTGATCTAGATGATAATGTGGTAACTGGATCAGCAAATTTGCAGGTGACACTAAGATTGTGGGTGCAGTAGACAGCAAGGAAGGCTATGAAAGCTTGCAGTGGGAACTGGACTAGTTGGAAAAATGGCAGATGGAATTTAATGCATACAAGTGTGAGGTGTTGCAATTTGTGAGGACAAGGATAGATCTTACTCAGTGAACGGTATGGCACTAAGTGTGGTAGAACAGAGGGATCCAGGAATACAGACTCATATTTCCTTAGAAGAGTGGTAAAGACTGCTTTTGGCACATTGGCCTTCATAAATCAAAGTAGAGTACAGGAGTTGGGATGCTATGTTGAAGTTGTATAAGATGTTGGGTTTTATTTTAGATGATCATGCTGATGTCTTCTGTATTAGTGTCAGTAGAAAAGAGCGAATTTTAGATTTCTAAACAATCTTTTTCCAAAACAATATTAAACATTACAAGGAAATTTTTGTATTTTGTTAAAGAACATATTAAGTAATAGACCATTTTTCAAATAAAAACTTCATTATTTTGTAGGTATATAGCCCAGTGTTTGATTAAACAAAGATAACAAACAGGTGCTAATGAACTGTGGCAAGTTCTCAAAGATTCCTGGAACAACCTATCAGCTGTTTTTCTTATAAAACCGCACAACAGTGTACCTAAGAGAATTAATTAAGTTTTGAAGGCAAACAGTGGTCACACCAAATATTGATCTGATTTAATTTTTTACTGTTTACTGCTCTTTATGTTTTTTAATTCATTACTTTTGAAAGCACATTCACTTTACAGATTGCTTTTACATGTGCTTAAAACTTTTGCACAGTACTATATCCAGAATTCTGAGTGGTATAGATAGAGTTAATGCAAGCATGCCTTTTCTACTGAGGTTGGGTGAGACGATAACCAAGAAGTCTTAGGTTAAGGGTGAATGGTGCAGTATTTAAGGGGAACGTAAGGGGGAATTTCTTCACTCGGGGGTGGCGCGAGTGTGGAATGAGCTGTCAGTGGAAGTGGTGAATGTGGGTTTGAATACAACATTTAAGGGAAGCTTGGATAAGGTATGGAGGGCTATGCTCCAGATGGGACTAAGCAGAATAACAGTTCAGCACAGACTAGACTAGCCTAGCCTATTTCTGTGCTGTAGTGCTCCATAACTATTCCTTTTCAGGTGATTAGTGGTGTGCCACCGGGATCTGTATTGTGGCTCAGGTTGGTTCACAGCCAGCGTCAATGATATGTATGAGGTAACCAAGTGTAACATACCCAAGTTTACTGATGATAGTAAAGATGAAATAGAGCCTGGGTTGCTAGGAAAATGCACAATGTTCAAGGGAATATAAAGAGGCGAAGTGACAGACATCCTCTCTGGTACAGGAAAATAGAAAGGCAAAGTATTTTCTAAATAGTGAGAGTTGAAAGGTGTTGGGTGTTAAGGGAGACCTGGGTGACCTTGTACACAAATCACTAAATATCAACATACCACCAAACTCATCTGTAGTTAGCAGTCACTGTTCTGGGGAAATTGAGCATCTTACAGTTAAATGCTGGCCACTTCACCGGCTCCAGGAGCTTACTGTTGCACTCATCCCCACTGTCTACAACCCCAAGCAGAAATGCCAAGGTCGCAGTGGGAGAGCTTTACAATAGCACTAGCTCTCTTCAAACAATGGTCTGGATGGTGTCTTCATCCTGGCAGATGTTCAAGGAGGCTGTCACAAACGGAGAAGACACAGACTTCGAGGAATATACCTGATCTGTCATCAGCTACCTCAGCAAGTGTGTAGACAACGTTGGTACATCAACAACGGTCATCTCACAGCCCAACTATGAACCTGGCTGAATGCAGAGATGCACTCCCTATTAAAAGCCTGGGACGCTGACTCCAAGGCTGGTGACAGAACACTTCTCATAGCAGCCAGGAGAAACGTCATAGCATAAAAGAAAAAATGAAAGATAGTGCTCATGGCTTCATTGTCCATTCAGAAATCTGATGCCCAAAGGGAAGAAGCTGTTCCTAAAGTGTCGAGTGTGTCTTCAGGCTCCTGTACCTCCTCCTTAATGATAGCAATGAGAAGAGGACATGTCCTGGGTGATGAGGGTCCTTAATGACAGATCCCGCCTTTTTGGAGACGTCCTGGATGCTGCACATGATAGAGCGGGCTGAGTTTGCAACTTTCTGCAGCTTTTCCCGATCCCGTGCAGGCTTTGATGCAGCCAAGTAGAAGGCTGTCCACGGTACATCTGCAGGAATTTGCAAGAGCCTTTGATGACATACCAAGTCTTCTCAAATTGTTGTTGCACCCTGCTTGGTAACTGCATCAATATGTTGGTCCCAGGACAGATCTTCAGAGATGTTCACACCCAGGAATTTGAAACAGCTCACTCTTTCCACTGCTGATCCCTCAGTGAAGACTGGTGTGTGTTCCTTCAACTTCTCTTTCCCAATTCACAATCACTTTCTTGGTCTTACCGACGTTAAGTGCAAGCTGTCATTGTGACACCACTGAAGCAGCTGATCTATCTCATTCCTGTATGCTTCTTTGCCCACCAGCTGAAATTCTGTCAACAGTAGTTACATCATCAGA
This sequence comes from Mobula hypostoma, assembly GCF_963921235.1. Classification (NCBI taxonomy): domain Eukaryota; kingdom Metazoa; phylum Chordata; class Chondrichthyes; order Myliobatiformes; family Myliobatidae; genus Mobula; species Mobula hypostoma. The sequence goes on along the minus strand of NC_086103.1, from coordinate 84,713,164 downwards.
AAATTTATAAATGCTATTTGAGATCTGGTCAAGATGGTGCCAGCGAACCACTCTCCAGGCAACACCCTTCAGATAGCCAAGCTGTTCACAATTATTTCACTTTCTCTACATCTTCCGGTTGTTTTTTTGTCTTGGGTTTCAGAAACTGTTGGAGCCTGTGGCATACAGTTTGGAATTAGATCGAATATTTAGTGCTGTGTTATCCCCAGAGACAGCAGAGCACGAGCTACCTCATGGAGAAGACCAAAGACAGACATGAGGTCATGAAGAACTCCATTTCCAAGTGTCGAGGAAGAATGAAGCATCCAGGCAAATGCAGGAGGTCAGCACTCGTTTTCCACCAAGGCTACGGAGTTGATGGCTGTCAGTAGCTGGGTCAGGGGTGTATGGGCCCAGCATGGTGGCTGCTCTTCACAGAAGGACTGAGTTCGCGCTGCCACCCTCTTCAATGTCGACAGAAGGATGTTTTCAAAATTCTCAGATTTATGTGATGATTGGACTGCAGTTTACACCGGTCTCTTTCTGCTTTCAGTGCTTTCTTTCTTGTTGCCAATTAGCGGTTGGGCAATATGTTATTTTTTTGTGGAAGGGAGGAGTTGGGGATTTGGGGTCTGATGTTCTGCTGGTGTTCTTCTGTGTGAGTGATCTGTTAGTTTTTTGTGTGTGTGAGAGAGGGGGCTGGGGGATTTGATGCTAAAGTTGCTGTTCTTTTCTGCAAGTGAGGGGATTGTGGGTTTGATTGTTATTGTCGCTGTTTTTTGTGAAGGAGGGTTTGCGTTTCTTTTTCATGTGGGGGGTTGTCTTTCTTTCAAAAACAAAAACATGTTTTTTCTGTATTTCATGGCTATCTGGAGAAAACGAATATCAGTTGCATTGTACATGCATACTTTGACAAATATACCTTTGAACCTTTGAGCAGTGCCTTGGCACACAATCAATGGTGTAGAGAGCACAGCAGTAGGCTAAGCACACATCCTCAAGGTGCACCAGTGCTGCCTGTCAGCAAGATGCTATTTTTCATCTGTGCTGTGATCTCCCGACGAGGACATCAAGGATCCTGTTGCAGAATGAGATAGAGGCCCGGGTTTTGAAGTATGTTGATTAGAACTGTGGGTCTGATGGTGTTAAATGCTGAGCTGTATTCAATAAATAGCAGCCTGATGTAGGTATTACTATTGTCCAGGTGATACAAGGCTGAGTGGACAGCCAGAGAGATTGCATCCACTGTAGACCTATTGTGGTGACAGGTGAATTACAACAGGTTAATGTCCTTCCTTAGGATGAAGTTAATTTTGGCCGAGAAAGCACTTCATCACAGTAGATGTGAATGCAGCTGGGTAATAATTGAGGCAGCTCATCATGCTCTTCTAGAGCACTGGTATGACTGTCAGCATTTTGAAGCCCGTGGGAACCGCTGACTGCAGCAGTGAGAAAATAATTTCCTTGAACACTTCTGCCAGCTGATTGGCATGGGTTTTCAGAGCCCTGCCAGGTAAACCATCAAGGCTTGATGCCTTGCGAGGGTTCACCTCATGAAAGATGTTCTGTTGTCGGTCTCCAAGACAGATCACAGGATCACCAGATGCTGCAGGGATTTTCACCAGTATGATTTTATTCTCCCTTTCAAAGTGCACATAGAAGGCATTTAACCTGTCTGGGAGTGAAGCCAATTCTATCTCTAACCTCAATTGGAATTATTTTATTGCTCTTAAAACAGCCTTCCACAGGTTGTAACCAGACTTCTTGTATAGTTCTGGATCACCAGTCCTGAATGCCACAGATCCAGCCCTCAGCAGACTACCAATCTCCTGGCTGATCCATGGCTTTTGATTTGGTTATGACTGGCATGTTCTCGAAGGCACACACTTATCCACACTGGTCTTGATGAAGTCGGTGACAGCTGTAGCACATTCATTCAGATTCGAAGATGAATCCCTGAATATTGTTCAGTCCACCAACTCAAACCAGTCCTATAAGCTGTCCTCTGCCTCCCTTGACCATACCTTCTTGGTCCTCACTACTGTTGCTGCAGTCTTTAGTCTCTGCCAACTCACCAGCAGCAGAATTACAGCCAGGTGATCAGACTTCCTACATACAATGGGCACGTGAACTGAGCTGCCAGACAGAGTTTGAGGGTGGTACAATAATAACATTTCAGACACTGAGACAGGTACATGGATAGAAAAGATTTAGCGGTACACGGATTTTTAAAAAAACTATCTTAATGTAATTATACAGGTACCCCCCGCTTTTCAAAAGTTTGCTTTATGCCACTCCGCTTTTACAAAAGACCTACATTAGTACCTGTTTTCATTAACCAAAAGAAATCCGAAGAGGATTTTCACTTTTACAAAAAAAGGCGAAAAGCGAAAATAGCGTTCAGCGTTTGTTTTGCAGTGAGCTGCAATAGTTTTGAACTGCGTGAGATTTTCACTACCATTGACAGTGCTGCAATGATTGCAGAAAAGTATGACTTCAATTTTGAAAGGGCAGGTTTGCAGGATGTTTTGAGTGTTTACAAAGAACTCTATGATAGAAAAATGCATGAACCTTCCAGTGTGTTCGCTGTCTTTCCGATTCTGGTAAGTGAAACTACACTGTACATACATTATTTCTACTTTATATAGGCTGTGTATTTATCATATCATTCCTGCTTTTACTATATGTTAGTGTTATTTTAGGTTTTATGTGTTATTTGGTATGATTTGGTAGGTTATTTTTTTGGGTCTGGGAACGCTCAAAAATTTTTCCCATATAAATTAATGGTAATTGCTTCTTCGCTTTACGCCATTTCGGCTTACGAAAGATTTCATAGGAACGCTCTACTTTCGCATAGCGGGGGAAACCTGTATATGACATGATCTATCTCAATGGTGTATTGTGAAGGGTTAATTTACCTGCCAGTTGAAAGCCACTTCCTCCGCACTGGTTGCCAATTGACCTATCCCAAGGATGTAGCAATTCTCTCCCATTGGCTGGTTTTTGCGCCACAGCACCAGCCTCCAGTTCAGGGTATTCAGGGGTAAAAGAATAGCCCATGCAAGAGCATCGGTCTCTATTCACTAGGGGTTCCCCTTCAGGCTGGTTCATGACCAGAGCTGACTTTTACCTAAAATTAGTATGAAGAACTCCTGACCTAACCACTCTGCACTGGCTTCCTGTATCTTTTAGAATTAATTTTAAAGTTGTCTTACTTGTTTTTAAAGCTCTTAACAACTGGAACCAGAACAGAAATGGTTTTGTTTTATAATCCTGTTCAAACTCTCCAGTCTTCTTTCACTGGTCTCTTAAATTTAAACAAGATCTCTCAAAAGATCATTGGCAGGTCACCTTTTCTGAACCACAGTCCTGAACTGTGGAATTCAATACCTAAAGCTATAAAGGGAAGGAAACTCAACTGCCAATTTTATCCTCCATCCTCCCACCACCTCACTAGGAATAGGGTTCCCCTGGTCCTCACCTACCACCCCACCAGCCTCCGGGTCCAACATATTATTCTCCGTAACTTCCGCCACCTCCAACGGGATCCCACCACTAAGCACATCTTTCCCTCCCCCCACCTCTGCATTCCGCAGGGATCGCTTCCTACACAATTCCCTTGTCCATTCGTGCCCCCCATCCCTCCCCACTGATCTCCCTCCTGGCACTTATCCGTGTAAGTGGAACAAGTGCTACACATGCCCTTACACTTCCTCCCTTACCACCATTCAGGGCCCCAAACAGTCCTTCCAGGTGAGGCATCACTTCACCTGTGAGTCGACTGGGGTGATATACTGCGTCCGGTGCTCCCGATGTGGCCTTTTATATATTGATGAGACCCGACGCAGACTGGGAGACCGCTTTGCTGAACATCTACGCTCTGTCCGCCAGAGAAAGCAGGATCTCCCAGTGGCCACACATTTTAATTCCACATCCCATTCCCATTCTGACATGTCTATCCACGGCCTCCTCTACTGTAAAGATGAAGCCACACTCAGGTTGGAGGAACAACACCTTATATTCCGTCTGGGTAGCCTCCAACCTGATGGCATGAACATCGACTTCTCTAACTTCCGCTAAGGCCCCACCTCCCCCTCGTACCCCATCTGTTACTCATTTTTATGCACACATTCTTTCTCTCATTCTCCTTTTTCTCCCCCTGTCCCTCTGACTATACCCCTTGCCCATCCTCTGGGTCACCTCCCCCTCCTTGTCTTTCTTCCCGGACCTCCTGTCCCATGATCCTCCCGTATCCCCTTCTGCCTATCACCTGTCCAGCTCTCGGCTCTATCCCTCCCCCTCCTGTCTTCTCCTATCATTTTGCATCTCCCCCTCCCCCTCCAGCTTTCAAATCCCTTACTCACTCTTCCTTCAGTTGGTCCTGACGAAGGGTCTCAGCCTGAAACATCGACTGCGCTTCTTCCTATAGATGCTGCTTGGCCTGCTGCGTTCACCAGCAACTTTGATGTGTGTTGCTTGAATTTCCAGCATCTGCAGAATTCCTGTTGTTTGCCACTTTTAAATACCAACTCAAAACCTACATCTTTAACCTTGCTTTTAACTAACACCTTTTTGTCTTTTATTTGTGCTTCATCCCACTGTGAAGTATTTTGAACAACATTACCTTTGTCTGTAAATAAGTTATTATTTGTTTGGTGTCTCTAAATCTGCACTCGGAGTTCAAAAGAACGAGGAGAGATCTCATTGAAACCGAAGAGTGTTGAAAAGCCGAGACAGAGTGGGCAGGGAGAGGATAATTCATCAGAAGGATGCCAGGGCACTACTTTAGAATAAAGGAAAGTCCCTTTGAAACGGAGGTGAGCTGGGAGTTTTTTTTCCCAGCAGGAGGGTGATGAATTTGTAGAAATCATTCGCAGAGAGGAAAGTGGAGGCCAAGTCACCGAGTGTTCTTGAGGCAGAGAATGACAGGTTGTTGATTGGTGAGCAGGGTTAAGCGTTACGGTGAGAAGCCGGGAAAATAGGGTTGTTAAAACTCAGGCTTGATTGAATGGTGAGGCAGACTCGATGGCCTAATTCTGATCTTACATTTTATAGTCATTTCAGTCCTAACGGACTTGTGCTTTATTTTAAGACCGTGCCCCGTAATTCCACCATCTGCTGCAAGGTGAGACCACCCCACGCGTGTCCGGGCCCCGACACGCTGCCCCTGCCCAGCCGCCCAGCCGCCCACCCGGCCTCCACTCACGGGCCATCCTGGTCATCACGTTCTTGGGGGCGCGGTCCCTCCGGCAGCATCGCGGCTTCTCCTCGCTGCTCGGCTGAGCCACCATCAGCTTCTTGAGCCGCTCGATCCTGTCGGGGTCGGAGGCAGCCCGCGCTGCGCGGCGCCCGCCGCGGGTCCTGGCTGGGCCCGGGATGCGGCCGCGGGGCCGCCGCTGCAGGAACGACTCGTACTCGGCCACGTTGTTAAAAGTGCGCACGGAGGGGAAGGGCAGTGGCGGCGGCCGCGGGCTGTACAACGCCAGGTACGGGTCGAAGTGCGGTGAGCTGACGTCAAGCTGCCCTCCGTCCACATCCTCGTCCGGCTCGCTCTCATTTCCAGCCGCCGACCCCGGCCTACTCCGGGTCTCCGCCATCTTCACACTGCTCCCGCTCCCGCTCTGCAGCCTGGGTAATCGGGGCAATAGAGCACTTTCTAAGCCGCCATCTTCACACGGCTCCCCGCTCTGCAGCCTGGGTAATCGGCCCCCGGTGCAATAGAGCACTTTCTAAGCCGCCATCTTTAAATTGCAGAAGTTATTGCAGCCGGGTCAAGTCTAATGCTAGAGAACATAAGTATACCGCGGAAGTATATTAACGTGGTAACAAAATATAAACACGAGAAACTCCGCACATGTTGAAAATCCGAAGCTACAGAAAATCTGCAGATACCGGACAGTATGACCCGGCTGACGACGAACAGTGAAAAACTGACTACAGTAACTCTATAGGAAGAGGCGCAGTCGACGTTTCAGGCCGAGACCCTTCGTCAGGACTAACTGAAGGAAGAGTGAGTAAGGGATTTGAAAGCTGGAGGGGGAGGGGGAGATGCAAAATGATAGGAGAAGACAGGAGGGGGAGGGATAGAGCCGAGAGCTGGACAGGTGATAGGCAAAAGGGGATACGAGAGGATCATGGGACAGGAGGCCTAGGGAGAAAGATGGGGGGGGGTGACCCAGAGGATGGGCAAGAGGTATATTCAGAGGGACAGAGGGAGAAAAAGGAGAGTGAGAGAAAGAATGTGTGCATAAAAAGGAGTAACAGCTGGGGTACGAGGGGGAGGTGGGGCCTAGCGGAAGTTAGAGAAGTCAATGTTCATGCCATCAGGTTGGAGGCTACCCAGACGGAATATAAGGTGTTGTTCCTCCAACCTGAGTGTGGCTTCATCTTTACAGTAGAGGAGGCCGTGGATAGACATGTCAGAATGGGAATGGAATGTGGAATTAAAATGTGTGGCCACTGGGAGATCCTGCTTTCTCTGGCAGACAGAGCGTAGATGTTCAGCAAAGCGGTCTCCCAGTCTGCGTCGGGTCTCACCAATATATAAAAGGCCACATCGGGAGCACCGGACGCAGTATATCACCCCAGTCGACTCACAGGTGAAGTGATGCCTCACCTGGAAGGACTGTTTGGGGCCCTGAATGGTGGTAAGGGAGGAAGTGTAAGGGCATGTGTAGCACTTGTTCCGCTTACACGGATAAGTGCCAGGAGGGAGATCAGTGGGGAGGGATGGGGGGGACGAATGGACAAGGGAGTTGTGTAGGGAGCGATCCCTGCGGAATGCAGAGAGGGGGGGGGAGGGAAAGATGTGCTTAGTGGTGGGATCCCGTTGGAGGTGGCGGAAGTTACGGAGAATAATATGTTGGACCCGGAGGCTGGTGGGGTGGTAGGTGAGGACCAGGGGAACCCTATTCCTAGTGCGGTGGTGGGAGGATGGAGTGAGAGCAGATGTACGTGAAATGGAGGAGATGCGTTTAAGAGCAGAGTTGATAGTGGAGGAAGGGAAGCCCCTTTCTTTAAAAAATGAAGACATCTCCCTCGTCCTAGAATGAAAAGCCTCATCCTGAGAGCAGATGCGGCGGAGACGGAGGAATTGCGAGAAGGGGATGGCGTTTTTGCAAGAGACAGGGTGAGAAGAGGAATAGTCCAGATAGCTGTGAGAGTCAGTAGGCTTATAGTAGATATCAGTGGATAAGCTGTCTCCAGAGACAGAGACAGAAAGATCTAGAAAGGGGAGGGAGGTGTCGGAAATAGACCAGGTAAACTTGAGGGCAGGGTGAAAGTTGGAGGCAAAGTTAATAAAGTCAACGAGTTCTGCATGCGTGCAGGAAGCAGCGCCAATGCAGTCGTCGATATAGCGAAGGAAAAATGGGGGACAGATACCAGAATAGGCACGGAACATAGATTGTTCCACAAACCCAACAAAAAGGCAGGCATAGCTAGGACCCATACGGGTACCCATAGCTACACCTTTAGTTTGGAGGAAATGGGAGGAGCAAAAGGAGAAATTATTAAGAGTAAGGACTAATTCCGCTAGACGGAGCAGAGTGGTGGTAGAGGGGAACTGATTAGGTCTGGAATCCAAAAAGAAGCGTAGAGCTTTGAGACCTTCCTGATGGGGGATGGAAGTATATAAGGACTGGACATCCATGGTGAAAATAAAGCGGTGGGGGCCAGGGAACTTAAAATCATCGAAAAGTTTAAGAGCGTGAGAAGTGTCACGAACATAGGTCGGAAGGGATTGAACAAGGGGTGATAAAACAGTGTCGAGGTATGCAGAAACGAGTTCGGTGGGGCAGGAGCAAGCTGAGACAATAGGTCGGCCAGGACAGGCAGGTTTGTGGATCTTGGGTAGGAGGTAGAAACGGGAAGTGCGGGGTGTGGGAACTATAAGGTTGGTAGCAGTGGATGGGAGATCCCCTGAGCGGATAAAGTCGTTGATAGTGTGGGAGACAATGGCCTGGTGCTCCTTAGTGGGGTCACGATCGAGGGAGATGTCTTCATTTTTTAAAGAAAGGGGCTTCCCTTCCTCCACTATCAACTCTGCTCTTAAACGCATCTCCTCCATTTCACGTACATCTGCTCTCACTCCATCCTCCCACCACCCCACTAGGAATAGGGTTCCCCTGGTCCTCACCTACCACCCCACCAGCCTCCGGGTCCAACATATTATTCTCCGTAACTTCCGCCACCTCCAACGGGATCCCACCACTAAGCACATCTTTCCCTCCCCCCCTCTCTCTGCATTCCGCAGGGATCGCTCCCTACACAACTCCCTTGTCCATTCGTCCCCCCCATCCCTCCCCACTGATCTCCCTCCTGGCACTTATCCGTGTAAGCGGAACAAGTGCTATACATGCCCTTACACTTCCTCCCTTACCACCATTCAGGGCCCCAAACAGTCCTTCCAGGTGAGGCATCACTTCACCTGTGAGTCGACTGGGGTGATATACTGCGTCCGGTGCTCCCGATGTGGCCTTTTATATATTGGTGAGACCCGACGCAGACTGGGAGACCGCTTTGCTGAACATCTACGCTCTGTCCGCCAGAGAAAGCAGGATCTCCCAGTGGCCACACATTTTAATTCCACATCCCATTCCCATTCTGACATGTCTATCCACGGCCTCCTCTACTGTAAAGATGAAGCCACACTCAGGTTGGAGGAACAACACCTTATATTCCGTCTGGGTAGCCTCCAACCTGATGGCATGAACATTGACTTCTCTAACTTCCGCTAGGCCCCGCCTCCCCCTCGTACCCCAGCTGTTACTCCTTTTTATGCACACATTCTTTCTCTCACTCTCCTTTTTCTCCCTCTGTCCCTCTGAATATACCTCTTGCCCATCCTCTGGGTCACCCCCCCCATCTTTCTCCCTAGGCCTCCTGTCCCATGATCCTCTCGTATCCCCTTTTGCCTATCACCTGTCCAGCTCTCGGCTCTATCCCTCCCCCTCCTGTCTTCTCCTATCATTTTGCATCTCCCCCTCCCCCTCCAGCTTTCAAATCCCTTACTCACTCTTCCTTCAGTTAGTCCTGACGAAGGGTCTCGGCCTGAAACGTCGACTGCGCCTCTTCCTATAGATGCTGCTTGGCCTGCTGCGTTCACCAGCAACTTTGATGTATGTTGCTTGAATTTCCAGCATCTGCAGAATTCCTGTTGTCTACAGTAACTCTGTTGTATTAATAAAGCACCTTGTTAACTGTATAAAACCTGACTGCGTCAGTGTTATCTTGTATTTCCATACAATGTTACATTAGGCTGTTACACATCTATTGTCAGAGAAGTACTTGCATAAATAGATAAACCACCTTGGTTCTTGGTTCTTGATCCGCCAAAATATTCCGCATGGAATTTAAACTGGAGGTGGCGGAGGGTATTTTCCGTCCTTACCTTCATACAAGCAAGGACAGAAAACGGGGCAAAGTGAGTATGCTTATTTATTCAGTAAGCTATGGGTCAAAGTATTTGGTGAGTACATTTCTAACTCTCCTGGCTTCAGTCTTGTTGCCGTCTGTTCTGAAATTGTTAGGTTCTGCGAAGCGCAGAATCAAATGTCGCTGTGATGATTGTACACTCTAAACAATAAAGTAGTAATAATAATAAAGATAAGAATAATAAGAAGAAAACAATGAAATGCCGCACTGTCGCCATCTGTTCCGGCACGTCCTGACAGCGGTTTTAAAAAGCTCCGGTTACTCCGTACACACTGCAACGGATATTAGGCGTTTTCAAATTTATTCACTCTGGAGACCGTTTCTGAAAATCTCCGTTTTCGGGGGCTAAAAACCCCGGTTCAGTGTAGACGGAGGGTCAAAACGAAGAGAAAAAGCTTCGTTTTCAAAATTATCCAGCGTAGTGTGGACGTAGCCTAAACAGCGGTTTTCGTGAAGAGGCTTCTCAACAATTCAACAGTGTGTGAGGATATCGTGGGGCTATTGGGAACACTTCTGGCCACATTGTAACTGCATCCACAACTACAAAGAAATTTGCGGCCATGAAGGGTCGGGCTATATCCACATGAATCCTCTGCCTGTGGCCGTTCCCAAGGATGGAGAGGCGCTGCTCTTGACATCTTCCGGAAGTATATAGGCACTGGGCATCCATGGTGAAAATGCGTCAATCAGGGCCAGGGGATTGAAAGTTGAGGAGATCGAGAGCATGAGAAGTGTCGCGGATGTAGGTGGGAAGGGACTAAACTGAGGGGGATAAAATGGAGTCGAGGTATGAGGACTCGAGTTCAGTGGGGCAGCAGCCCCAATTGGCCTACCTGGTCAGTCATTCTGACCACTCATCCATTAGGTTAGGTAACTCACTACGAATCGATACTCACGCTATATTGTCTCTGCACAAACAACGTAACTGTGTTGACCCCGGGCCAACAAATTAGAAAATGAATTATACTGTTCTTTTTGTACCAATACTCACTCAGACCAGTTTTCCAATTGATAACACCGAAATGGGGGATCTCCGATGGCTAGACGATCGACCCTCCTTCTCCCAGCTCCTAGTGGGGGTAGGGGTCCTTGCCATAGCGGTCTCTGCAGAGAGTTATCACTGTCTTGTATCTGAAAACCTCTGCTTTTATATTCATTCCTTACTAGTTTAAATGTTACCTTTCAGTGTTATTGGCTACGAGTCATTTAACTGACCCTTAACACCTTATTGGGTCTGCACCAAACCCACATCCATTTATTGCCCTTCTTCCGCAAATGACAACTCGTAATTTATGGCTCTTTTTAAAACCAGTTACAAAACCAGTAACCAGTTTGAATCACTCAAAGCATAGATCCCAACAGTCACACACCTTCACCTTACATTTAACCAAATAATACCGCACAAGTAACTTATTTAGAAATGATCTCTAGTCCAGCAGATTGCCTGTAGCATCGTGTCTACTTTGGAACATTAATCAAACCAACCAACTTCAGTTCAAAAAAATGGAGGACGCAGGGCAACCTCAAAATGACAGCATCCATTCTTTTGACCTCATGGCAGAACAAAGACAATTGGTTGTCTGCTTCCATTATCCTTAACCCATTCGAGTTTAACACTTTCTTCCATATTTTAATTCTCCCATACCCAATGGTCGGGTTTGTGGATATTGGGTAGGAGATACAAATGAACACTGTGGAGTAAGGGAGCTATGAGGTTAATGGCAGTAGATGGGAGATCTCCAAAGCTGATCAGGTTGGTGATGGTGTGGAAGACAATGGACTGATGGTTCTGAGAGCGGGTCCTTTTCAGGGGAAAAGTAAGAGGTGTCTGAGCCTCAGCAAAACAGGGGTCAGAACAGCTTCTCTGTGTGCGGGTTTGATGGGGAGCTTAGTCTTGATGTGAAAAGAGGAATGCTGAAGTCAAGACGGTTGATGCCTTCTTGGTAATTACTGATGAAAGATCTACAGCAGGTAGAAGACCAGAGCCAGGTGTCCAAGAAGAGGAAGAGGAAGGGATTGGAGATGGGAGAAGGGGTCATTGGTATGGGTTAGGGAATTCTTGCCAAAGAAGTAGGTTAGGAGAAGCAGGCAACAGAAGAGTTCTGCATTGTGGTGGGTACTGAACTCACTGAGGTGCGGGTGAAGCTGGGAAAAAGGTAAGGCCCTTGCTGAAGACAGAACACTCCACTCAAAGAGGGGAAAGTGAAGGTCAGAGAGAAAGGTGAAGATGCAGCAGGGATTACTGCTGGGATTGGGGGGGGCGAGGGTGTTGGAGTGTTGGAGGCTTCAGGGAAGAGGGAGGGTTGGGTTACATAGAAACATAGAAAACCTACAGCATAATACAGGCACTTCGGCCCACAATGCTGTGCTGAACATGTACTTATTTTAGAAATTACCTAGCATTACCCATAGTCCTCTATTTTTCTAAATTCCATGTACCTATCCAATAGACTCTTAAAAGACCCTATCGTATCCACCTCCACCACCGTTGCCGGCAGCCCATTCCATGCACTCACCACCTTCTGCATAAAAAAACCTACCCCTGACATCTCCTCCATACCAACTTCCAAGCACCTTAAAACAGTGCCCTCTTGTGTTAGCCATTTCAGTCCTGGGAAAAAGCTTCTGACTATCCACAATCAATGCCTCTCATCATCTTAAACACCTCTATCAGGTCACCTCTCATCCTCTGTGACTCCAAGGGGAAAGGGCCAAGTTCACTCAACCTAGTCTCATAAGGCATGCTCCCCAATCCAGGCAACATCCTTGTAAATCTTCTCTGCACTCCTTCTAAAGTTTCCACAACCTTCCTGTAGTGAGGTGACCAGAACTGAGCACAGTACTCCAAGTGGGGTCTGACCAGGGTCCTATAAAGCTGTAAAATTACCTTTGTACAGGGAGGTTAGGGAGGGAGGAAGATGGAGGCCGAGTCACACATGTATAACAACTCCATCTGGGGTCACAGGCTGGTGGCAATTGTTTTGTTTTGATTTGGATTAATAATTGCTGCTACAAGTAGGTTCTAGAGATGTCTAGGTTCATCGGAACCAGATGCGGAGTTGGTGAGATCCGTGATTAGGAGTCGATGGCTGAGTGGGAGTGCGTAGGGGTCACGGTCTGGAGACGGCTGATCTTCCTGGACACACGGAAGGAGAAAAACTAGTGGTTGAAGGCATGGATCCACTGAAGGATGAAATGACAGAGACGCCCAAATCTGTGGCCTCACCAGGATCCTATCTAGACTAGAGAGCATGTCTTATGAAGATGGGTTGAACGAGCTAGGGCTTTTCTCTTTGGAGCAAAGGGGGAAAGAGTTGACTTGATAGAAGTGTACATATAATAAGATAGATAGTGGATGGCCATGGTGAAAATGACTAATACAAAGGAGCATAATTTTAATGTGATGGAAGGATTCGATTTTGAGAACACTCAGTCCTCTTTTATTGTCATTTAGAAATGCATACATACATTAAGAAATGATACAATGCTTTTCCGGACTGATATCACAGAAAACAGGACTAACACTGACAGAACCACATAATTACAACATATAGTTACAGCAGTGCAAAGCAATACCATAATTTGATGAAGAAGACCATGGGCACAGTAAAAAAAAAGTCTCAAAGTCCCGAGTCCCCAATAGCAGGCGGCAAAAAGGGAGAAACTCCCTGCCATAAACCTCCAGGCACCGTCAACTTGCCGATACCTTGGAAGCAGCTGACCACAGCCGACACTGGGTCCATCCGTCCGAAAACTTTGAGCCTCTGACCAGCCTCTCCGATACCGCCTCCCGAGTGCCATCCTCTGTCGAGTGCCTTTGACCTCTCCCCGGCCGCTGAAACACGCAAAGCCGAGGTTTTCGGGGCCTTCAGCTCCGGAGATTCCGGTTACCACACAGTAGCAGCGACAGCGAAGTGGACATTTCGGAAGTTTTCCAGATGTTCCTCCGTGCTCTCACGTCTGTCTCCATCAAATCAGAATTGTGCACGGTCCCCTACTTGACAGATAACAGATATCATCACGGAAGTGGCCGCGCGCGCTGTCATCGTGCCGTTATCTTCTCCCCCCTCCCAGAAGGATATGGGGGTGGAATGTCAGAGGTAAGTTTTTTTAAATACACAGAGTGGTGTGTGTGTGGAAAGCTCTGATAAGGATGTTAGCAGAGCTAGATACATTAGCAGCATTTAAGAACACTTAGATAAGCACATGGATGATAGAAAAATGAAGGGCTATACAGGACAGCATGGTTTAGATTGATCTTTGCAAAATGTTAAAACAAGGCCCTGTTAGTTTTTAAACTTTGAAATAGATAAGACAGCTCCAAATGCCCAGTTTGAGATCAGACAGTTTTAACTAATGCTGCATACTAAAAATCGCACTTAAAATAATTAACCAACTTTCACGATGCAAAAAAGGCTTATTTTAATGAAAATTGTCAAAACATCTCCAGTGAAATGGTAAAACATTAAGAGGATATCTATACATTCAACTGTAACTGGAATCAGGGCACCACCCCATATTTTGCAGTCTCTTCCAAAAATCCTTATCCTTAGCATTCATTTATTGGCCAAAGAGGAATTCCTATTTCTGCTTGTAAGCCATCCAGTGTACTTCACTGAAGTTCCACGTGTCAATGTTGGATGCAGGCTGTGTTAGGATGTACCCTCCTTTCCAAAAATGTAGCAGATTAATACCAAAAAAACGACCACCTGCGCAAGATACCCACAACATCAGTTCTTGCAGATCTGTACTTGTGAATAAACTTCAAGAGTTATGGGAAGCAAAGCTTTCAGTCTAGCTGTCATCAGCAAGGATCTCTAAATGTTCCCTCCAAAATCCATCTCCAATGATATCTACATGTAACGGGAGAACTTTATTGCGATTCCTTTTAACCACGGCATTTCTCCCGTCAGGTGTATCAGGAGTTATGATGAGTTTATCAATAGCTACTTCAACCTTAAGGGGGCAGGGGGCGGAAATGAAAGGAGAAAAACATCAAAATAAAATTAAGCTGGGGAAAAAATGCATTTTCTTTAGCAATGGTAAAACTTTTAGTTTTGCAAACACATAATGTCTGAATTTCATCCCAAATATGTAATACAATGTTTAATATGTAACACAAGCAAAGAACATTTATATCCAACAAGACTGTCCTACTTATAGATCAATTTCACTTTATGAATTCACTGCAAGGACTGTCAATTTGCATCTTCCAACAACTGAAAGCAACTGGTAAGATAGTGGCGTATTTGATCGCACCAGCTTCTACAGGGTCAAACAGAAGTATTATTGTCCTTTCTAAAATACTTTATGATCACAGGACCCTGTTGTGCGAGTTGCTTGATGGTGGAGATACAGAAGGATCTAGACTTCACGCAAATTGTGCTGCGGCCTGCAACAGAGGCAGACGAGTCAGTGTGTGAAGCTGGTGGGCAGTCTAACAGCAAGTGGTCATCTTGGTCAATTTTCCCTGCTGGAAATTGTTAACGTGGAATGCTGCAAGTCCCATTTACTGATGTATTGGTGGGTGGCAGGGGAGCTGCGTGGTGGCAGGGGAGCTGCGTGGCCTCAGTCATATTGAGGACTGGGCCTCAAGCAGTGATGTCACCTCTTCACAGAATCCATGCTGGAGTCAGTGCTGTCCCCAGTGTTCACTCGGCAGAAGACAAGCTGTATTGTGTTCGACTGCAGATTGCTACATTCATGGACTCAGGGCTTTGGACTACATATTTTTTGCGTGACTGATATTTTGTACATGTTTGCTACAACATTCATGGACTCTGGGTTTTGGACTATTTATTTATTTGTGAGACTGATAATTTGTTTGTGCTTGCTAACACAATAGTGTTATAGTGGAAGAAATAGTGGATGCATTAGTGATAATTTTTCAAAACTCTTTAGATTCTGGACTAGTTCCTGAGGATTGGAGGGTGGCTAATGTAACCCCACTTTTTAAAAAAGGAGGGAGAGAGAAACCAGGGAATTATAGACCGGTTAGCCTAACATCATTGCGGGGAAACTGCTAGAGTCAGTTATCAAAGATGTGATAACAGCACATTTGGAAAGCGGTGAAATCACCCGACAAAGTCAGCATGGATTTGTGAAAGGAAAATCATGTCTGACGAATCTCATAGAATTTTTTGAGGATGTAACTAGTAGAGTGGATAGGGGAGAACCAGTGGATGTGGTATATTTGGATTTTCAAAAGGCTTTTGACAAGGTCCCACACAGGAGATTAGTGTGCAAACTTAAAGCACACGGTATTGGGGGTAAGGTATTGATGTGGATAGAGAATTGGTTAGCAGACAGGAAGCAAAGAGTGGGAATAAACGGGACCTTTTCAGAATGGCAGGCAGTGACTAGTGGGGTACCGCAAGGCTCAGTGCTGGGACCCCAGTTGTTTACAATATATATTAATGACTTGGATGAGGGAATTAAATGCAGCATCTCCAAGTTTGCGGATGACACGAAGCTGGGCGGCAGTGTTAGCTGTGAGGAGGATGCTAAGAGGATGCAGGGTGACTTGGATAGGTTGGGTGAGTGGGCAAATTCATGGCAGATGCAATTTGATGTGGATAAATGTGAAGTTATCCACTTTGGTGGCAAAAACAGGAAAACAGATTATTATCTGAATGGTGGCCGATTAGGAAAAGGGGAGGTGCAACGAGACCTGGGTGTCATTATACACCAGTCATTGAAAGTGGGCATGTAGGTACAGCAGGCGGTGAAAAAGGTGAATGGTATGCTGGCATTTATAGTGAGAGGATTCGAGTAGAGGAGCAGGGAGGTACTACTGCAGTTGTACAAGGCCTTGGTGAGACCACACCTGGAGTATTGTGTGCAGTTTTGGTCCCCTAATCTGAGGAAAGACATCCTTGCCATAGAGGGAGTACAAAGAAGGTTCACCAGATTGATTCCTGGGATGGCAGGACTTTCATATGATGATAGACTGGATGAACTAGGCTTATACTCATTGGAATTTAGAAGATTGAGGGGGGGATCTGATTGAAACGTATAAAATCCTAAAGGGATTGGACAGGCTCGATGCAGGAAGATTGTTCCCGATGTTGGGGAAGTCAAGAACGAGGGGTCACAGCTTGAGGATAAAGGGGAAGCCTTTTAGGACTGAGATTAGGAAAAACTTCTTCACACAGAGAGTGGTGAATCTGTGGAATTCTCTGCCACAGGAAACCGTTGAGGCCAGTTCGTTGGCTATATTTAAGAGGCAGTTAGATATGGCCCTTGTGGCTAAAGGGATCAGGGGGAATGGAGGGAAGGCTGGTACAGGGTTCTGAGTTGGATGATCAGCCATGATCATACTGAATGGCGGTGCAGGCTCGAAGGGCTGAATGGCCTACTCCTGCACCTATTTTCTATGTTTCTGTGTTTCTATCTTACATGGGGGTGGGTGAGTCCTGGGCTGGACGTCCCGCTCACTTTAGAAAGGCGAAGCGCCTCCCATAGCTTGTCCTTTCCAGGTGTAGTGATTGCCTCAAGACCAGGCTGGAGGATATTCATATATGGCCTCTCCTACACTGCTGTGCTTGTAGTTATGCCTTGTGTCCAGCGGGCAGGTTCATTAGCCTAGGCTGGCAGCATGCCTAGGAGGACAACTCTGATTCCAAACCCAGGTAGATGGACCTAGTTAGCCTTGCCAGACAGACGGTCTAGAAGGAAATCTGATACTCAACCTACAGCCTTGGTAGACTATTTCTTACACTGATAACTTCAAGAGAAGACCTTCACAACCATTAGAATTCTTCAATTTTATAGTTTAATTAACTATCTTAGAAGCAAAATCACCATCTTAAAGTATGAAATGCTGCAGCCTATTTCCATACAGCAAATCCCCACCTATATTGTAAAAGTTAGAGCTAACGCAAGGGGAAAAAAACAATGCATTGGTGTTTATGATATGCCTTCTGTCCTTAGGTAATTCAAAATTTTTCCTTTCCAGTTTTGGCACTATATACATACAAATATTACAAGCAATTTGTATACAATATCAGACTGATTCTGGAACATTAACATGGGAAAATATAGTTTTATTTAAAAAATGGGACTATAAATGAGAATCTAGAAATTGAGGTGGGGGAGTGGGGGTGGGTGGGCAATGTGGTAACATAGCCAAGGATAAGGAGTGGCCCAATTTGAGGACGAATTTCTTTTTGATTCAAGGTCTGCAAGTCTCTATAATTCACAGCCTAAAGTTGTAGCTTCTGAAATGAGAAACACAAGGCTTTGGGGAAAGTAAAGGTAAACAAAGATCAGATTATCCATGCTCTTATCCAATGGTGCAATATGCTCCCTGTCAATATGACTTTTTTTTTAAAGAAACAAATTATACAGAGCATGCCCATTCAACTTTTGCACATTTCCTCTGCTGGATTTATGGAGCTCCAGTACATAATCCAATGCAAGAAGTCAGAACAGTTGGTAGTGAACTTTAAAGGATGTAGAATGATATCTACAGTAGCACAAATAGATTTTTTTTTGTTAGGAGCGTAATGGGAAGCTTCAAGTATTCTAAACCCAGATCCTTACAAGTGATTAACAAAAAAATAAATTTCACTAATTACTTTGATCTCACAAATATGACAAGCAGCCAACAGCCAATGTTGGAATGGCAGTATGGCTGATATTCCAAGTTTATACTACAGTCCTCACCTTTTGCCATATCAGTACAGTTCCTTTCCTAAACATTTCAGGCTCCGTATTATAATTAATATTGAACTCTGAAAACAAAATCTCATTTTTGTCTCCTGCAACAGTGCCCTGTATACAGAAAAAAAAAGTTCATATTACATTTAAAAAAAAACAGCTTCATACATATCAATTACTTTTGGTTACAGCCCTTTTGCAGAATAGAATCCTACAAATGAAAACAAGCTGCTTTTGATCATGATAAATAAAGAGCAAGGTGCTGTCAAAGATGGAAGGGCAACAAAAAAACTGCTGAAGGAACTCAGTAGATCAGGTAGAATCTAAGAGAAATGGACAGTTGATGTTTCTGAACCATTTCTGTGTTTCCATTCTCCCTCCAGATTCCAATATTTGCAGTCTTTTGCAACACCAAGGGAACATCATATTTTGCTCTGAAAACAGGATTGTATAAAGTAAAACACTGCAAATATTAATAATGGAAAATTGAAAAGAAAATATCCCATCTACACAGCAGGCCAGGCAGCAATTATGGAGGAAGAGGAAACTTAACAATTCAGGCCCTTCATCACAACTGAAAATATATTTATAATATTTTACATGCACAGGAAGTAGAAGGATAAGACTATTTAAAAATTTTGGTTCAAGAATAAAGGGAAGAATTACGAGACAAGTTTACAAAAGGCTGATAAAGGGAAGGCACAAGGTTGATTAACAGGTTCATTATCTGAAATTATGCTCAGTGCCGCATTCCTAATGAAAAGATGGGCCACTATTGCGCAAGCTAACAATGACTCAACACAATTCCCATGAGACCAAGGACCGAAGGGTTAGAGTACAAGTGGAACAAAGACTTAAATTGACAGATGATCCAAAGCTCCATGTCACAAGATATTGCTCCACAAAGCAAATGCCAGTGAGAGTCACTCTAATGGTGTGGAAACACCGTAGCATGATGGATTGGGTCTTCATTGGCAAGATTGTTTGGATAGAAAAGGATGAGGACTCTGCCTGCTAAGACTGGACTGATTATGATCTGGTGGAGGCTTAGCAACAGTTCAAAGGGGAGGGACAGATTCAAATAATTTACCTGATCTAAGCTAAGTGTATTTATCATTCTAGAGAAATTAGTTCTGAAAAGGATTTGATAATGCAATTTTTAAAGTATTTAAAATATTTGTTAATGTCAGAGATTCTCAAATACTTAAACTATTTAATTCCAGTCCAACAGGCCCTGTGTCTGTGCTGGTGGTATACTGGTATCGGCAACTGGACTTCGGCACAAGAGGTCCTGGGTTCGAATCCAGCTGGCTCCTTGCACGCTTAACATCTGTGCTAGGTTGAGCATCGAGCTAACAACTCGGCTTTGTAAAATAGACAAACGCTAAAGAAATGGCAAGGTTGCCACTTGATGTGCCAAATAAGGTGCAGGGAGGAACTTTGAACCAACAGGTCCATGGCTTAAATGGCTATCAAAGTATCGGAGTTGCAATCAGAAGCTCAGAACCAATCAAGTAAGACCATTTAATCCTGGAGCTAACAAGAATAGAAAGAACATTGCCAAATAAGCATACTTACAGGAAATTATCAAGCCCAGAATTTGAAATGTATACATAAATACATGTTTAACTTAAATAAAACACAAATAAACCCCAGCCAAATCACAACACGAGTTAGAATTCATACCTTCAGCCTCTCTTCAGCTTTACTATTAGACAAACCACCTTGGTGCACAAGGGCCCAGAACGTTGTGTTATAAAGATTATTGATGTGACCTATTAATGAAAGTGAGAATTAACTGAATTCTTTGTAAAAACAGAAATTATACAGCTTTGCAAAGAACACACAGCAAAAAGTTCAATAAAGCAACCTACAAGCACTCCACCGAATGGTGTTATGGGACCAAAATCCTACCAACTGGAAGCAAATTTAACACTTAGTTGAATTTTATACTTAAGTTCACTTCAGCATCAAATTTATTATATGTCCTACATGATGTGAAATTTGTTGTTTTGCAGCATCAATATGATGCAGACATAAAATTGCTATGAATAAACAGTGCAAAAAAAATGAGGTAGTGTTCGATGACCGTTCTAAAATCTGATGGCAGAGGAGAAAAAGCCATTTCTGAATAGTTAAGTGTGAGTCTTCTTCACTGATGGTGGAAATGAGAATGCTGAAGGTGCTTAATAATAGATGCCACCTTCCGAAGCATCCCCTCTTAAAGATGTCCTTGGTGGTGGGGCGTGCTGTGCCTGTGATGGAGATGACTGAAGCTTCTTGCAATTCTGTGCATTGGAGCCTCCATACCAGGGTGTAATGTAACCAGAGTGCTTTCCACCATATACCTTGAGAAATTCGCCAGTCCTTGGTGGCTGACTGGTGGGAGGTAGCGACTGGGAATAAAAGGATTCTTTTCTGGTTGGCTGCCTATGACTAGTGGTGTTCCGCAGGGGTTGGTGTTGGGACCGCTACTTTTTATGCTGTATATCAATGATTTAGATGATGGAATAGATGGCTTTGTTGACAAGTTTGCAGATGATACGAAGATTGGTGGAGGGGCAGTCAGTGTTGAGGAAACAGGTAGGCTGCAGAAGGCCTTACACACATTAAGAAAACGGTTAAGAAAGTGGCAAATAAAATACAATGTTGGAAAATGCATGGTCATGCACTTTGGTAATAGAAATAAATGTGCAGTCTGTTTTCTAAATGGGGAGAAAATTTAAAGATCTGAGATGCAAACGGCCTTGGGAGTCCCTGTGCAGAACACCCAAAACATGCAGGTAGAGTCAGTGCTGAGGAGACAAATGCAATTACTTGCATTCATTTCAAAAGGTCTAGAATACAAGAGCAGGGATATGATGCTGAGGCTTTATAAGGCACTGGTGAGGGCTCACCTTTGAGCATTGTGAACAGGTTTGGGCTCCTCACCTAAAAAAAGATGTGCTGGCATTGGAGAGGGTCTAGGGGAGGTTCACAAAGATGATTCCGGGAATGAAAGGGTTGTCATACGAGGAATGTTTGATGGCTCTGAGTTTGTATTCACTGGAATTTAGAAGGATGAGGGGGTATCTCATTGAAACCTTTCAAATGTTGAAAGGCCTAGACAGTAGATGTGGAAGGGATGTTTCCCATGGTGGGAAAGTCTAGAACAAGAGAGCACAGCCTCAGGATTGAGGAGTGTCCATTTAAAACAGATACAGAGAAATTTCTTTAGCCAGAGGGTGGTGAATTTGTGGTATTTATTACCACTGGCAACTGTGGAGGCCAGGTTGTTGGATGTACTGGGTGCTTGATAGGTTCTTGATTGGACACAGCATCAAAGGTTACAGGGAGTGGGGCTGAGGAGGTGAAAAAAGGATCAGACACGATTGAATGGTGCAGCAGACTTGATGATCAAATGGCCTAATTCTGCACCTCTGTCTTATGGGCATACTAAATCTCCTCAAATTCTGAACAAAGTAAAGCTACTGGCATGCCTTCATGATTGCATCAATGTGTTGAGACCAGGACAGATCCTCTGATGCTGACATCCAGCAACTTAAAGCTGTTCATGCTTTCCATATTAAATAGCCAATGGGGACTGGAGCATGTTCTATTGCCTTCCCCTTCCTGAATTCCACAATCAATTCCTTGGTCTTGCTGAAACTGACTCACAAACTTAAAAACAAAAACGGTCTCCTAATTTGTACTGCCATGTCTTGTCTGTTGGGCCTGCAATTACTTTATACTTATACTTCATTGTTGCCAAACAATTGGTACCAGAATGTACAATCATCACAGCGATATTTGATTCTGCACTTCACACTCCCTGGATTACAAATATTAAATATTAAAAACAGTTAAAATTAGTAAATATTAAAAATTTAAATTATAAATCATTAATAGAAAATAGAAAAATGGCAAGTAAGGTAGTGCAAAAAAAAAACTGAGAGCCAGGTCCGGATATTTGGCGGGTACGGCCTAGATCCGGGTCAGGATCCGTTCAGCAGTCTTATCACAGTTGGAAAGAAGCTGTTCCCAAATCTGGCCGTACGTAATTAGGGTACTAAACTGGCCAACTCCAAAAGCTACACAGCATTATTGTAAAGGCAAGTTGTCTCAGACATGCTGTATTCATCACACATACACAGCTGTATGCATAAGTGATACACATCAACATCCCCACTCACCATAATAAAATAGAACTACCATGCCAGTTAATTCATTCACAAACACTATTCATGGCTCACATGAACAATGGCAACGTAGAGGGTTTGTCTCAATGCTGTGCTATATATTTACAAAGCAACACACATATAAAATGATGGCAGAGCCCAGCAGGCCAGGCAGCATCCATGGAAAAGAGTAAACCGTCAACGTTTTGGACTGAGATCCTTCATCAGAACTGGAAAGAAAGAGGAGGAAAGGATAGGAAGAGGATATATTTGCAAGGTTCCTTAAGACACTGGGGAGTGACAGTATTTTAGAATGGTCCAAAAATATATTTAGCCTTAAACCATTGAACCAGAGATTGAGAAGCATTAAAAAATACTTATTAAACTACAAATAGAAAGCAGTCTGTTTCTTACAGTCAGCCTGTCTCCAACTCAGGTAGTCTCGGAGATTCTGGTCGCTGGGATACAGAACAACTCTCCCATCAAACCCAGGTGGAAATAAGAGAGGTTGATCTTTAAAGAAATCTTTCCAGTAGAAAACAAAGCTGGAAGAAAACTGGGAGACTACGTGGCTTATGAATTTGCTGTTGGAAGAGAGTAGAGATAAATTAAACAAACATAAATAACGTTTATTCATTGTACTACCGTTTTTAGATAATATCAGATTCTTTAAAATGAACAGGTAGACTTGCATTTCAGTAACCTAATATACAGCCTTAGTAATCCAATGTGGTTAGCATGTGGAACTTGCCACACATTGATGAATCAGAGGTACTTAGAGAAGTAAATGAGAGACAAAGGTACAGAAGGAAATGAAGCTCCTGGGAGGAGGATTTGTGGACTATAAGCACCACCTTGAATCATTAAGCCAATCAGTCCATGATTCAGGTACAACGCAAACTGAATCAAACATATCCCGAGTTAGATGCCTGGCTTATGCAAAGTTATCTACACCCTGTTTTTGTGGGTTCAGTTTCTCTCAAAGTTGAAAGAAAAACCAATTGCTAGGAAGCACAGCAATTTGTTCTAGGAAACAGGATGCCTAATTATTAAGGGTGGTTTAACGGTTTGGTTCAATGGTTCAGAATCACTTGAATGAGGATCAGGGTGACATTGTAATTAGTAAAAATTTAATTCATTTAATCCTGCATCATAAAGTGCATGTCCTATCACAACCCAATTCACATAGCACTGTCCATCAAGCATTCTAAGAGAACTTCAGAGAGGTAATTTTAGTATAAAGGAAACAACCCATCAATCTATTAATTTTATCTCAACTGTCAAATTATTTGGTGGCAACAGAGGAACTGGGAGGGTGAAATTATAAGAACAAATTAGCTTCATATCCCTAAACAGATAAAGGGATGAGAGACGTTTTTAAAAAGGATGATTAAATGATTTCAGTTTCTCTTGTTCCACTCTATAATCTTCCTGGTCAGGGAAGATGAAAACAGGTAAAATTTAAAGATAGCTGTTCATGGATGCATTTGCACATAGATAACAGTTCAAATATACTGAACTCCATCCTTCAAAATACTGTTTAAGTTCAAGATATATTGAAAATAAATTCATTATTAGTCATAGTCATACTTTATTGATCCCAGGGGAAATTGGTTTCTAAAATGAATACAGGTCTAAGGTTGGTCAATGAAATTAACAAGTGAACCAGTAATGGGAGAAGATGGCGACGCACCTGCGCCTGTGCCGCCCTCCAGTGAAAAATGATATCGTATCTGTTAAATAGGGGCCGTGGACAATTCTAATTTGATGGAGAATGGACGTGAAAGCACAGGGGAACATCTGGAGAAATTTCTGAAACGCCTGTTCGCTGCTGTCATTACTGTGTGGTCGGGAATCTTTCGGAGGGTAGGCCTCAAAATCCCCAGCCTTGTCTGCTTTTGGCGACTGAGAAGGAGGTTGAGTCGTTTAGACAGAGATGGCGCTCAGTACTCGGTGTCGGAGAGCTGATCAGAGCTCAAAGTTTTCGGATGACTCAGAGTCGGATTGTGGTCGGCATGGCAGGGAGAGTTTTCCTTCCTTCTCACATCTGCGTGAGATGTGGGACATTTGAGAAACTTTGAACTTTACTGTGCTCATGGACTTCTTCATCAAGTTATGGTATTGTGCACTGTTGTAACTATATGTTATAATTATGTGGTTTTGTCAGTTTTTTCAGTCTTGGGTCTGTCCTGCATTTTGTGATATCGCACCGGAGGAAATAATGTATCATTTCTTAATGCATGCATTACTAAATGACAATAAAAGAGGACTACATGTCTTCATAATCTAACTAATTGAATGGCAAACAACTTCAAGAGGTTGGCTTATCCCACTTATAATTCCTGTTGTTCAACAGGAAAATCTTAAAAGTTGTGTCTTCTACTTACTAAGTTGCTAATTCGTAGAAACGTTTCCTCACTGATTTCATCACAAACTTAATAATGAATACCATCAGATCCCTTTAATCTCTCTAGAAAAAGCTCTCATCTCTCAAGTTTCTCCTCCTATTTTTGGAACTTGGATTTGATAAAGATGCATTATTTTTCACTTTAACACTTGGGATCTGATTAACTTTTTTTGATGCTGTGAACAAAGTCAGGTTAGCTCCCAGCCTCTCTGCAAATTGCACCTTGCTCTTCTCTTGAACCAGTTACTTCTCTTTTTGAAGACAAAGCTATATTCATCACTTTGGCCGTATGCAATTACAATGTCATTCAGTTCTTCCATGACAGTCAATGCGCACTTGGTCATCAAATGAAGGGCTCGCTCGTCATTGGGCTTTTTAAAACCATGCCGATCTGCAAATCTGAAATCATAAAACAAATAGAAGAGCTGCTAAGGTACTGGGTTCTTGAAACAGCAATAACCCTGTTCACACACTAGAATGAATATACAATGTAAACACACTTGTTAAGGGTGCAAAATGTTTGGATCTATTCCAAGCACAAAAAGAGAAGCACTAATTTTGGGAACAAAATAATCTCCAAGATGGGTTACTAAAATAATGGCTCGAGGTTTGGAGCGCTGACCAAGTTGTCACAGGACAATTTACAATGACCAGTAAACCTACCAACCGGTACATCTTGGGACTGTGGGAGGAAACTGAAGCACCTGGAGGAAACCCAAGCAGCAACGGAAAGAACATACAAACTTCTTTCAGGCAGTGGCGGGAAATGAACCCAGGTCACTGGTACTGTAAAGCACTGTGCTAATGACTATGCTACCATGCCACAGCAAATAAATGGGAATAGTAACTTAAAGAGAACAAGCTAGATGACAGCAACACACATCAAAGTTCATAGTGAATGCAGCAGGCCAGGCAGCATCTCTAGGAAGAGGTGCAGTCGACGTTTCAGGCCGAGACCCTTCGTTAGGACTAACTGAAGGAAGAGTGAGTAAGGGATTTGAAAGTGGGAGGGGGAGGGGGAGATCCAAAATGATAGGAGAAGACAGGAGGGGGAGGGATGGAGCCAAGAGCTGGACAGGTGATAGGCAAAAGGGATACGAGAGGATCATAGGACAGGAGGTCCGGGAAGAAAGACAAGTGGGAGGGAACCAGAGGATGGGCAAGGGGTATATTCAGAGGGTCAGAGGGAGAAAAAGGAGAGTGAGAGAAAGAATGTGTGTATAAAAATAAGTAACAGAGGGGGTACGAGGGGTAGGTGGGGCATTAGTGGAAGTTAGAGAAGTCGATGTTCATGCCATCAGGTTGGAGGCTACCCAGACGGAATATAAGGTGTTGTTCCTCCAACCTGAGTGTGGCTTCATCTTTACAGTAGAGGAGGCCGTGGATAGACATGTCAGAATGGGAATGGGATGACATCTTATTTAGATGTTAGTATTATGCAATAAGAATTAATTGGTAATCTTATGCTAAAGTATTCTTTGGGGAAGAGTGATCCAAATGTGATAGAAACAACAGGCTCAAGGAAAGCTTCTATCCCATTGTTATCAGACTATTGAACAGTCCCCTTGACCCCTCAAACCTCAATCTACCTCACTGTGGCACCTTATTACTTACTTGCTGGCACTGTACTTTTTCTGTATCACTTTATTCTGCATCCTATTACTCTTTCAATTTGTACTACCTCAGTGCACTGATGTGATTAAATGAACTGCATAAATAGCATGCAGACTAATGTTTTCCCACTGTATTTCAATGCCTGTGACAATTATAAACCAGTTTACCAATGTTGTCTGAGAGTGATGTGGTTATGTCCTGAGTCTTAAAGTTAGACAAAGCCAATCAGATTGACTGGACTAGACTGCGAAATTTGATTTAAATAAATAAGTAAGCGACTGCATACATTGAGAATAGTTCAAGCATTTTTAACAAACAAGAGCTCCATCAGAAATGTCTAGGAATTATTAGAGAAGTATTGCTTCAGCTTAAAAGAAAATTATATATCCCAAAGAGTCATAAGCCCGTATGTCAGGATAATTTTCTTTCATTTGCAGATGACTAAGAAACCAATAAAGGAGAAAATAGAAGTTGGCATGAAAAATTAAACAAAATGCACGTTGGTATAACAGAAAAAAAACAACAGAAGTTTATTGTTTACAGGCAGAAATAGGGGGGAAATTATTATGGGAAACACAAATAACAAAAGTTAAATTTTACACCTGCTGTTCAGAAGACAGGAGAAGCAAAATAAATCATAGACAACCAAAAGGGTCTAATGAAAGTGAGGAATTGAAAAATGAAGTAAAATCCATAAATTAATATTAAAAAAGGTAAATTGATAGGAGTTAATGCCAGCAAATTGAACTTGTGTTAAACACATCATGAACTTGGGTTAGTCAATGAAATGTACTGTGCAGTATATGCAGTGCTATGTTATATAAAGACTATAGAGGCTCTGTGGAGTGTGCAGAGGTGATGGCAATAGGTAGCCAGAAGGAATGAACAGGTTGAGCTATTCATCTTGAGAAAAAGCTGAAGAGCGACTAACTGAAGGTCTTTAAAATTATGAAATGTTTATATAGAGTGGATACAGAGAGATTATTTGAACTTGTAGAGAAGAATTTCATCAATATAGAAATTCAGGAGAAACTTTACCCAAAAAGTATTGGGAATAAATAACTTGGAATATGGTGTGGTTGAAGGAAATAGTATAAATCCATTTAAGAAAAAGCTGAACAATTGTAAGAGGTAGAAGGGGAGATGGGGTTACACTGAGAAATTTAGGTAAGAAAAATTGTATAGAGACACACACTAACATGGACAGAATGATCCATTTCTGTGCAATAGATCCTATGATTTGATGCCCTACATTTTAATGGTTTAATAGAGGTATCCAGAGACAAATTTTCCACACTTCCCTGTACTCCACAATAATTCCTGTGGTTTAGAACCTAGTAAAGAGGCTGGCATGGAATAGTGGGACAGTCCCAAAGGCTAAATAACCAAGAGTCAATGCCAGCAAGCATGGTATTGATGGCTGACAGGACTTGATGCAACAACAGTTGACTGAAGCAGTTGAATTTGTGGATTGCACAAATCCTAAATGCAGTTGAGGATTTTAACAACTGATTAGCAACATCTATTGTATAAATATTTGCTGTCTACTCACTTGTGAAAATTTCGGCCATCTAGTCGAACTACAACCCAGCAGTTTTGTAGACACGTATCATCTGCTTCAAAGTTACGAACATATTCAAATTTACTTTTAGCCATAGTTCTGCATGTACTTGGAGGAATAACCTTAAGGAAAAAACGTTTAACTCCGCTGGTTCTCCTACAACACCTGGAAAGACCAACTTGAACAGCAGCTCTTGAAAGTCGACCCAAGGATGAACTATACAGCATTAGGCACCCTGAATAACAAAGTTGATTGTCAGTCTCTGAGATACAAAGTTTCAAATTTAATTTTGTTCAGTTCAACACCAAGCAATTTGTATAAAATGCTTTCCACAACAATAAACAACACACCTTATGTTTCATCTAAAATAACAGCATGCATGTCTGGGTCTATAATTGTACGTGCATCAAGTTCTACATTCCAATTTAGTTATTTTGACAAGCTGACAGTTTCTCCAAATTGGGGTGGGGGAGGGGTGGAGTGGAATATAGACTATGCATCCTATTTGGAATACCAAACCCTTTCCTTTACACATGGAGGTGAGAGATGCTAATTTCTTAAACACACACTTTTGCTTAATGTCATCGTACAGGAAAACAAAGTGATCTACATATAAAGAGAACATCCACCAACAAGGTAAATTGGAACAGTAATTTCTTCAGGGACAACAGATGAGATGTAATCATGGATCCTGTTAAATGTGCTTCCACCCATGAAAAAACAGACTGACAAACCCTTATTTCAAAGGAAGCTGATGCCTTATTTACTGGCCAATCATCATTTGTGGAATAAATTGATTACAAGATGTAATTTGTTTTACACCAAACACAAAGACGGGAAACCATGCCACAAGTGAAAATGAAAAACAATCACTGAAAGATTCTTTGCCACAAATCAAGCAATAAAAACAAAAAAAAACACTACAGATTATGGAAATACACAATAAAAGAAAATGCTGGAAACACTCAACAAGACTTGAATGCTATTATCTCTTACTAAGTGACAGTAGTGACGACAAGACTTCACTCCAGATGAGCTCAACACCTGTCAAAACATGGACACACTCCCACAGCCCTCAATAACTCTGTGATTTTAGTCTCTGAAGCTCACGTCGGAGCATTGTTCGGGAGGGCGAATCCACGGAAAGCATCCACCCCAGATGAGGTACCTGGCTGAGTACTAAAGACCTGTGCTGTCAGCTGGCTGGAGAGTTCACCCATATCGTTAACCTATTGCTCTGGCAGTCTGATTCAAGCAGGCTTCAATTATACTGGTGCCTATAAACATGGTAACCTGCCTTAATGACTATTGTCCAGAAGCACTTACATCCACAGTTTGCTGCCTTTTGCTCATTAGCTGTTTGTCCATCGTGTTGGCTACAGATTTTCACTGATTCTATCAGGTTTTTTGGATTTACTGTGCATGCCCACAAGAAAGTGAATCTCAGGGTTGTATACGGTACATATGAACTTTGATAATAAATTTACCTTTAACTTGAACTTTGAAGTCTAACATCTGTGGAAAAGGGGTTAACATTTTAGGTTGAAGTTTTTTTGTCACTAATACACCTACCATTGACACTTCCTGACTTTCTCAGTGTTTTCTGCAATGTGGGTTTCATTTTCATGCTGAAACAAATAATTTTTGGTTCCTTTTGCGTGCAGCATTGGTTTAAGGTTTAGATCTGTTAACTACTTTTTGCACAGGCAATTAGTTTTGATCTCCAATGAATATAGATAGAATTTTTTCCATATGGTGGGGTATGAAATCCAAAAGGGCAAAGTTTAAAGATAGAAATAAGCATTTTTAAAGGGAATTCAAGGTAGAAGTTTAGTGCTTGGTACCTGAAACTCATTGCTAGAGGTGGTGAAATCATATCCTATCACTATGGAGATACAAAAAGAGCAACTGAAATAAGATTAACAAATAAGTTGGAACAGATGTGGTTATCAAAGGGCCTGAAGTTGTCCTATCCAACACAATGATGTGCTGATATGGCATTAGGAGTGGCTTAGTAGACAGCAAAGGAGTGGATGATTTTTTCACTTCAGCCTCATTTGTTATTCATTAAAATAAATCAACTGGGGTTTGACATTAGCCAGATGAATAAGTAGCTCAGTAGGAGGGAGGGCAAGGTGCAGAGGGGTCATAGCAGTTTTCCACTCATAGTATTATATAGTGCCCAGTGCCCATGAAAAGTATTCACCCCACCCCCTTTTGGAAGTTTTCAAGTTTTATAGTTTTACAACATTGAATCACAATGGATTTAATTTGGCTTTTTTAACACTGATCAACAGAAAAAGACTCTTTCCTGTCAAAGTGAAAACAGATCTCTACAAAGTGATCCAAATTAATTACAAATATAAAAAAAATTGATTGCACAAGTGTTCACCCCCTTTAATATGACATACACAATCATCACTGGTGCAGTTGGTTGACTTTAGAAATCACATAATTAGTTAAATGGAGATCACCTGTGTCCAGTCAAGGTGTTTCAATTGACTGTAGTAAAGATACACCAGTAGTTGGAAGGTCCAACTGTTGACTGGCTGGTTTTGGAAGCAATGGGTTGAGACGGTTGACTGGAAAATGGTGGAGAGAACATCAAGGAAAGAGCCAAGCTGCTGAAGGAAGTTTTTGGTGAGAGTGGAAGTGAAGAGATGGAGGTCAGCGGAAAAGAGGAACTGAATGGAAAGAGGAGGAAAAGAAAGCAGAGGTATGGGATATCAAACTCTGAGTCAGCGGATGATCAAAACAGGACAGCAAAACAATGGAAAGAAGATGAGATTAAAGCAATTATAAAACTAAGTGAAGACGGGGTGTCTTTTGGTGATTGGAACCCGATTCGTTTGACGAAGATGCTCAACAAAATTATAGGCGAGATTAAAGGAGCAAAGATTTTACAAAATGGATCGCTATTAGTGATTTGTCGGGATAGTGCTCAGCAAGGCAAAGTGATAAGATTACGTAAAATAGATGGCAAAGAAGTACAATGCTCCGTACCCAACAATAGAAAGTGGACTAGAGGAGCTATTTCGGGGATACCAACAAAAGTTACTATGGATGAGATTAAACAGAAAATAAAAGGAGCAAAAATTATTGAGGCTAAGCGTTTGAAAGTTACAAGAAACGGGAAAAACTGTGATAGTTTATCAGTAATGATTAACTTTGATGAAGAGAGATTGCCGACTAACTTTTACTTAGGGTATATGTGTTATGCGGTTAGAATATATATTTCACCGCCTTTAAGATGCTATAAATGTCAGAAATTCGGACACATTGCGGCGGTCTGCAGAGGAAAACAAAGATGTGGGAGATGCACTGGAGAACATGAATATGGGAAATGTGAAGCGGGAGCTAGGCTGAAATGCTGCAATTGTGGCAAGGAACACAGCGCAGCTTATCGAGGGTGCATTTATAGCAAGAAGGCAGCTGAGACAATATGTAAAAGTAACTCAAGGAATCAGTTATGCAGAGGCAGTGAAAGAATTTGATGAAAAAAAGGCTGTCAAGCAAACAAATACAGGGAATAATAAACTGGTGAATTGTGAGAGCTGTAATATGAAAAATAAGGATACAGGTATCCCCCGCTTTTCGAACGTTCGCTTTATGAAACCTCACTGTTATGAAAGACCTACATTAGTACTCTGTTTTTGCTAACAGAAGGTGTTTTCACTGTTATGAAAAAAATCAGCGCGCAATAAAAAATCAGCGCGCACCCCGAGCAGCCGCTCTCCCCCAGATTCGGAACGGCATTGCTTTAACACGTGCCTGTGAGCAGCCGTTTGCAAGATGAGTTCTGAGGTATTGGAAAAGCCCGAAAGAGCTTGTAAGGGTGTTACACTTAGCGTAAAACTAGTCATAATTAAGCGTTTTGATCGTGGTGAATGAAGTAAGGACAAAATGAGTTTGGCTCGTGGAAGCTGACGAAGATGATGTTGAAGAGATTTTGGCATCCCATGACCAAGAACTGATAGATGAAAAGCTGATGCAGTTGCAAGAGGAAGGGATAACAATCAAAACCAAATGCAGTAGCGGAATGAACGTGAAGCAACTGCGTGAGATTTTCGCTGCAATGATAAAGTAGGACTTTAATTTTGAAAGGGTATGTAGGTTTAGGGGATATTTGCAGGATGGTTTGAGTGCTTACAAGGAACTGTATGATAGAAGAATGTGTGAGGCTCAGCAGTCAAGCAAGCCTTCCACATCAGCCACAGCAGACGACAAACCTCGACCTTCGACATCGAGACAGGCAGAGATAGAAGAAGATGAGCTGCCTGCTCTAATGGAAACAGATGACGAGATGACATCTCAGTGTCCCACCACCCCAACCCCCGGGCCACGGACAGATACCAATTCGCGGAGAATGCAGCGGTAGCCAGGAGGCACACAGTACATCTTTAAGAAAAAAGCCAAAATAAACATGCTAATTAATTAGGTGCCACCCGACACGTAAATGTTGGCCCAGATCAGAGACGACACAATTGGCAATTGGCACTGATCTGGGCCAACAATTATGTGTCAAGCCGCACCTAATAATTAGCATGTTTATTTTGGCTTTTTTCTTAAAGATGTGCTGTGTGCCTCCCGCCTACTGCTGGACCCCTGCGTGCTTCGTGGCAATGTATCGGTCGGCGGCCTAGAGGGTGGGGGTCACTGCACCACCCCAGCCTGCGATGACTCAGTCTAACACACCACCATCAGTATGCTCTGCGCTGTCTTCCCAATTCCAGTAAGTGATACTACACTGTACATACATTATTTCTACTTTATTTAGACTGTGTATTTTTACGTGCTATTTTTTGGCAGCTTCATAGCTTAAAGGTTACTGGAGAGAGTGTTTCTGCCAACAGCACTTGCGTGAGATTTTCTGCCGAGAGCGCTTGCGTGAGATTTTCACTTCGGAAAACAGTGCCGGCAATGATTGTGGAAAAGTATTTCTACTTTATATAGGCTGTGTATTTATCATATTATTCCTGCTTTTACTATATGTTACTGTTATTTTAGGTTTTATGTGTTATTTGGCATGATTGGTAGGTAATTTTTGGGTCTGCGAACGCTCACAAAATTTTCCCATATAAATAAATGGTAATTGCTTCTTTACGACATTTTGGCTTACGAACCGTTTCATAGGAACGCTCTACCTTCGGATGGCGGGGGAAACCTGTACACTACTAATGAGTAGAAAGGATTTTGTGCTTTTTATGGTGGATGCAATTAATTGTTCAGTGCAAACAAGCAAAAGAACTGAGAAAATTAAAATTATCGTTAAGTCTGCAGAAACGTATTTTGGTATTAAAGGGTTTAGGTGGGAAGAAGTCAAAGAAACGCTGAATGGAGGATCCAACAGTTCACAGGCAGGGGAGATGGAATCTTAATGGCAGTATATTTATCGCAAATGGTCAAGAATTTAAGACATATGTTTCAGAACTTAAGGAAAATCCTCAGACTTTATGGTTGAAGCCCAGGGTAAATGTGCAGAACTCCAACAACAAATAGAAGCACCCGGAAAGAACAACGGTGAATTGGAAAAAGATTGGAAAATGGAGGAAATTATTACAAGGATACAAAAGGAAAAGGAATGTGTTGCAAAGTGAATTATCTACATTCAGATTATAAAATGAAAACATGGAAGCAAATGAGCAAGAACTCTGAGGTCTCAGTAAACAACTGCAGGCTACGATCCAAGAAAAGGAAAACCTGAAAAAGCAGATAGACTTGGAAAAACAGCAATTTTAAAAGTATAATGTGCGATAATTACTATTCTTTAACAAGATGATTTTAGTCTTACAAGTGATGTAGATGAAATCAGTGTAATTGAGGTAATGCAACTACATGAAAACGTGACAAAATTAGGGAAGAATAGCAGTTTGCGGCATTGTCTAATGAGCACATTAAAGCATTCACGAGGAATTACAACTACAGAGTGATGCTAATAGAGAACTGCAGGCTGAACTAGATTGTCTAAAGTAGATAACTACAGGACATATTTGGTTGGAACACAAGAAGTCGAGCAGGTGGCAGTAATGCACTGAAAACTGGTCGCCAACCGCCATAAAACAAAAAGAAGAATAAGGAGGTCCAACTGCTGGTGAGTCAGTATCCTGGCAAAAACTACACCATGAAGACAAAAGAACACACCAAGCAACTCTGTGAAAAGTCAGGAGATGGATGCAGGAAAACTTTGAAGTCACTGAATATCCCTTGGAGTACAGTTAAGTCAATCATCAAGGAACGGAAAGAATATGGCAACAGCTGTAAATCCACCTAGAACAGGTCGTCCTCAAAAACTAAGTGACCATGCAAAAGGGAAATAGTGAGGGAGGCTACCAAGAGAGCTATAACAACTCCGGAGGAATTACAAGCTTCAGTGGCTGAGAGGAGAGAGACTGCGCATACAACAACTGTTGCTCAGGTAGTTCACCAGTTGCAGCTTTATGGGAGAGCCACTGTTGAAGAAAACTCACATGAAATCTTGGCGATTGTAGGGATGACTTGCAGTGGACTGAAAAGCCTGAGAATGTAGATATTAAGAAAGGGGATGTGCTGGAGCTTTTGGAAAGCATTGAGCTGGATAAGTCACTGGGACTGGACGGAATGTACCCCAGGCTACTGTGGGAGGCGAGGGAGGAGATTGCTGAGTCTCTGGCAACGACCTTTGCGTCATCAATGAGGACAGGAAAGGTTCTGGAGGATTGGAGGGTTGTGGATGTTGCTCCCTTATTCAAGAAAGGGAGTAGTGAAAGCCCAGGAAATTATAGGCCAGTGAGTCTTACTTCAGTGGTTGGTAAGTTGATGGAGAAGATCTTGAGAGGTAGGATTTATGAACATTTGGAGAAGCATAATATGATTAGGAATAGTCAGCATAGCTTTGTCAAAGGCCTTACAAGCCTGATTGAATTTTTTTGAGGATGTGACTAAGCACATTGATGAAGGTAAAGCCGTAGATGTAGTGTATATGGATTTTAGCAAGGCATTTGATAAGGTACCCCATGCAAGGTTTATTGAGAAAGTAAGGTGGCATGGGATCCAAGGAGACATTGCTTTGTGGATCCAGAACTGGTTTGCCCACAGAAGGCAGAGTGGTTGCAGACCGGGTCATATTCTGCATGGAGGCCGGCGACCAGTGGTGTGCCTCAGAGATCTGTTCTGGGACCCCTACTGTTTGTGATTTTTATAAATGACCTGGATGAGGAAGTGGAGGGTTGGGTTTGTAAATTTGCTGATGACACAAAGGTTGGGGGTGTAGTGGATAGTGTGGAGGGCTGTCAGAGGTCACAACGAGTCATTGATAGGATGCAACACTGGGCTGAGAAGTGGCAGATGGAGTTCAACCCAGATAAATGTGAGGTGGCTCAATATGATGGCAGAATATAGCATTAATGGTAAGACTCTTGGCAGTGTGGAGGATCAGAGAGATCTTGGGGTCTGAGTCCATAGGACACTCAAAGCTGCTACACAGGTTGACTCTGTGGTTAAGAAGGCTAACATTGAGATGGCCTTTATCAATCGTGGGATTGAGCTTAAGAGCCGAGAGGTAATGTTGCAGCTATATAGGACCCTGGTCAGACCCCAGTTGGAGTACTGTGCTCAATTCTGGTCGCCTCACTATAAGAAGGACATGGAAACCATAGAAAAGGTGCAGAGGAGATTTAAAAGGATGTTGCCTGGATTGGGGAGCGTGCCTTATGAGAATAGGTTGAGTGAATGCAGACTTTTCTCCTTTGAGTGACGGAGAATGAGAGGTGTATAAGATGATGAGAGACATTGATCGTGTGGATAGTCAGAGGCTTTTCCCCAGGCCTGAAATGGCTATCACAAGAGGGCATAGTTTTAAGGTGATTGGAAGTAGGTACAGAGGAGATGTCAGGGGTAAGTTTTTTTAAAAAAAAGCAGGGAGTGGTGGGTGTGTGGAATGGGCTGCCAGTGGCGGTGGTGGAGGCGGAAACGACAGGGTCTTTTAAGAGATTCCTGGATAGGTACATGGAGCTTAGAAAAATAGAGGGCTATGGGTAAAGCCTAGACAGTTCTAAGGCAGGGACATGTTCGGCACAGCTTTGTGGGCCAAAGGGCCTGTACTGTGCTGTAAGTTTTCTATGAAATCTCAGCTAGAGTTTGCCAGTAGGTATGTGGGAGACTCTGAAGTCAGCTGGAAGGTTCTAGGGTCTGTTGAAACCAAAATTAAGCTTTTTGGTCATCAGACTAAATGCCAAACACCACACATCAAAAACACACCATCCCCACCCTGAAGCATGGTGGTGGCTGCATCATACTGTGGGGATGCTTCAGTGCAGCAGGCTGTGGAAGGCTTGCGATGGTAGAAGGTAAAATGAATGCAGCAAAATACAGGGAAATCTTCATTCATTCTGGAAAAGGACTGTGGGAGAAGATTTGTTTTCCAGCAAGACTATGACCCCATGCATAAAGCCAAAGCTACCCAGGAATGGCTTAAAACAACAAAGTTAATGTCCTGGAGTGGCTAAGTCAGAGTCAATCCAATTAAGAATTTATGGCTAGGCTTGAAAAAGGCTGTTCACTCATGGTTTCCATGCAACTTAATGGAGCTTGAGCAGTTTTCGTAAAGACAATTTGGGAAAAATTACAATGTCTAGATTTGCAAAGCTGATAGACACCTATCCACACAGACTCAAGGCTGTAATTGCACCAAAAGTAAACCTACTAAAGACAGACTTGAAGGGGGTGAATACTTTGAAATCAATTAATTTGTGTTTTATATCAGTAATTAATTTAGATCATTTTGTAGAGATCTGTTTCACTTTGACATGACCTTTTCTGTTGATCGGTCTCAAAAAAGATAAATTACAAAAAAGACACTGTGATTCAATGTTGTAAAACAGTAAAACTTGAACTTTGGGGGGACGGGGGTGTGGAGAGCTCTTTATATACAGCACAGAAGCAGGCCCTTTGACCTGTTTCACCCATGCAAAAACTATCCATACAAAAGCCTGAAAGCACGTACCACCAAATGCAAGGGCAGCTTCTATGCCACTGTTGCCAAACTCTTGAATGGACCTTTTGTACAATAAGATCTCTTGACATCACAATCTACCTTGTCATGTTCTTACACTTCATCTTTTACCTACATTGCACTTTTTTCAGTAACTTTTACACTTTATTCTGCATTCCCTTATAACGATTTGACCTGTATGTAAAACAAGCTTTTCACTGTACCACCATAGCCCTAAAACTGTCTCTGATACCATCACTGACCTCATCAACTCTGGAAAACTCCCATCCACTGTCATCAAACTCAGTTCCCTCACACGCACAGCTTACTTCTACTTATGTTAGCTACTCCAGCCTCAACACACTAATGGGATATCCGTAAATGCGATGGCTAAACGAGGCCACAGGGAATAAAACTGACGGAAATTCTGCACGAGAGACGAGTCAAGATGAGAATAGCAACACTACTGCAACAAAGACACATTCTTTTGACCCACTGTAAGAATGTAACAAATTGGCAAACAGAAACCAGAGCCCACCAGGTATTTATGATTGTAAACAAAACAAGGCGTCTTGAAACCATCTCCAGAGCGAGCACATGGAGGGTTTTATTTTGTATCGCCTCTGCCATTAGAGTTTAATGGTCAAAGCAGGCGACTGAAACTTGCAGCAGGAACTCAGTGGGCCGTACAACATTCGTTAGGGGGCGCAGGGAGTGAGTAACAACTTTCAAAGTTTCGGGGCGAGACACTGTATGGAGAGGGGAAGCGTGAAGGGAAACCTATTATCAGCACGGATTTACCTGACCCCACCGGCGCTGTTATTAACGCCTCCTCTCCACAACTCGCACGTCCGCCCCTCTCCCTAACCTGGCCTGGCGCGTCCAAGCTGCCGCCTCCGGTAAGTCCCCAAGGCCAAAGTCCGGCTCACACTGCAGACCCTGCTGCAGTAGGTCGAGCCACCTCACGGACCTCCAGCTCCCACCGCCGCCCCCGCGTCTCTCACCTCCTCCAGGACGGGACGGGACGGGACGCGACGCAACTTGCGCGGCGCCGCGATCGGGATCACGCACGGGCCTAACGCAGCGCACTACCATTATGGGCGAAACCACGCTCACAGAGGGTATAATCATCCCACTAAAAATAAACAAATAAATTATAGAGACTCAAACGCCAATAAATCAACTAGTAAAATTGAATTATTTCATACTTATTTATTTTCCTTCCATATGTTATCCGAAACCGTGTCTTTTCGCTCTATTCGGTTAATAAACTTAATTTTCTCCCTCGAGCTGTAGCAGAACCCAGTAACCAGGAGGCGATGCCCACCACCCGGTGGCTCAACCTCTTTGTTTACGTAAACGGCAGAGGCCCCGCCCCTCCTCGCGACGTCACTCTCCCTCCCGACTGTGACGTAGCTGCGGGACACGTGCTGGGCCAATGATTTTTCAAAAAAGTTCGATCCGTTTGTTACCAACGAAACAAAATTAACAAAAGGGCGAG
Organism: Mobula hypostoma; assembly: GCF_963921235.1. Taxonomy (NCBI): domain Eukaryota; kingdom Metazoa; phylum Chordata; class Chondrichthyes; order Myliobatiformes; family Myliobatidae; genus Mobula; species Mobula hypostoma. The sequence continues at coordinate 84,674,881 of NC_086103.1, read as the reverse complement.
TGAGTGTTGAGTGAAGAAGGATCCCATTGACTGAGATCACAATAAAATAATGATCACAATGGAGGCATCTCCGAATAAAGCAATCCAGGTAAAAGGGGAGGCAGAGAAAAGACATGACAGGTGAAATACGGTACTGACAAACTTGGCAAACACAAAACTTAATCCTTTAAAAAGAAATGAGGATAAAATGGGGCAAATTTGCTCCAGCCATCTCACCTCAATCCTCTGGTGCCCAATACAACATTTGGCCTTTCTTCTGATATTATATGAAATAATAATTTGTAAATTTAGTATTTGATGGTGTCATCTGGGGATGAGAGTCACCTAAAAAGTTGTCAAGACTTGGTGGATGGTCTCAACCCATTTTTTTAAAAGTCAGGTGTCCTCTATATTTTGCATTTCAGTCTTAAGTTATTACAGAATGATTAATAGGCTTTTTTAGATTTTGTGCGCTAGGACTTACCACATTTTACTTTTGTCTACCCTTGTCCCAGGACAATAGAAAAACTAAATAAATTATGTACCAAGGTTGTAGACACAAAGTGCATTTGGGTTGCTGCATGGTGTGCACTTTTACACAGGCTGTAGGGATTCTTTATCTTTAATACAGAAAAGAAAATTTTTGCAGTGTTTCCTGGAAATTACATTAAAAACGTGCAGTGTTTGAATAGTGGTAAATGTTAGCAGATATTAAACCTGAGCCTATATTAACAAATAGTAATGTAGAGAACTGAGAGCTATTACACTGCCAACAACCTGGGTTCAATTCCCACTGCTGTCTGTAAGGAGTTTGTATGTTCTCCCCATGACCTCATGATTTTCCTCTGGCTGTTCTGGTTTCCTCCCACACTCCAAAGATCTGTGGGTTAGTAGTTAACTGGGCAGCACGGGCTCATTGGGCTGGGAGAGCCATGTATTATGTTATCTTTCTAAAGAGGATAATGGAGCAAACTATTGGAGGAACTCAACAGGTGAAGCAGCATCGTTGGGGGAGGGAGGGTTTGATGTTTCAGCTAAAAACCTGCATTGTGACATTTCTCTGCAGATGTTTTTGGACTTGTTGAGTTCCATCAGTTTATTTTCTCCAGATTCCAGCATCTGCAGCTCCCTGTGTCTTCAAGAGAAAAATAACTCATTTATGAATGCTTGTGCTAAACTTTAGTCCCATTAAAAAGTCTTAATACATTAGCAGATTTAATTGATTTATCTGGTATCTGAACCCTGAGTGGAAAGAGTATAATTCAATGAATGTCAGCAGTACTACTGCTTTTCCCTGCTCTGGATATCCTCTGGTTACATTCAAGGTGAGACGACACGCTCATTGAGGGATGATCAATTGTGATGTAAGCATTGCAAATTTATTGAGTGATAATCTGCATTTGATTACCAGAAGATCGGACAGTTAGTGGCAAACTGGCATTTCATATTGCTGACATTCTTATGTTTTATGTGGAAAAGAGGTGCAGATCAGCCTTGGACAAGGTCACGTAAGAACTGTCAAGGTAAAGTTATAAATTCTTTAATGCTATATAATTCATATTCTAGTGTAATTCAGATCATATTGAAAAATCAAAATCAATGCCATACTTTGGGTAGTATTTAGGTTTTTAGTTCCTTTCACATTTTTTCTTTTCTCAAAAGCATGGTGCTTTTGAAATGCAAACATTTTGAGCTGTTTTCCGTAATTGGGGCACCTTTGCTTCTGGCATTTGTAGGTTCAAGAATCTTAAGGGCTTTGCACTTTATTATTGATTTAATCCTGAAATAAATGCCAGTAAAACTTGCTTATAAATGTTTTCATTTAGTACCATACTTTTCAGCCTGGTATATCGGAAAAAATTCTTCTCAGATGAGATGGCATCAGTGAAAAATATGCTCACAGGGAAATTAGAGCAGGCAGTTCCAGCCATGAAGCCATTTGTGCATGAAGCATTTGCCATGTGGAAAACACACATCATGGTGTGTACCCTTAAGATGTTGGACACTAATTTAAACCAGGCATTGGTAGTCATAACAGAAGCATTTTTTTCATAGCATTGTATTCCACAGAGGAATATGATTGAAATAACCTCCCAATGAATTTACAAAACTTCTTTTGTCTGTAGCCAGACACATTGGAGGTTAATTCGGAATCCTTCTCCAGTTGACTGAAGTATCCATTCCCATTACTACACTTTAAACCACTCTGTAATGGATCCACCTCATGTTCTACATGCATTGACAGCAGAGCAGGGTAGATATGTCAGTACAGCATACCCTAAAGGAGGAAGGCTCCCATCTGTAGACCCTGACACTGAGTGAAAAGGGAGTCATGTTGCCAAATTGAATCTCTGAGGATCTGTGTCCCCAAAATATAAAGCTTTCAATGCCTGTGCAGACACATTCTTTATGGAGAGGTTCAACCATACACCTGTGTCTGGATTCTTCTGCCCAAGAAAGTAAAGAACACACTCATCGTAAAATTTCCAGCCCCTGGATCACCTCTAGATGGTGCCAGTGAACAATGTGACCAAGGGCGACATCCTGCAGACAATACACAAAACTATTTGTTTGACTACTTTTTTCAAATAGGATTTTACTACCAAGCTGCATGTGATTGGAACCTCTGATGGTGATGGTGTGTTGGTGTGATGATGTGTTTTTGGGCCAGTTGAGCGTTCTGGCACTTTACTGTCTCTGAGGGAGTTCGGTGAAGCTGGGAGCGGAGTGTGCAGCGTGGAGATGGAACGCAAGCCCATGATCTACTCCATTGCTTCTCTCCAATTGAGGGGTCGAGGGTGTGAGCCCATGTTCTACTCCATTGCTTCTCTCCAATTGAGGGGTCGAGGGTGTGAGTCCATGTTCTACTCCATTGCTTCTCTCCAATTGAGGGGTGGAGGGTGTGAGCCCATGATCAACTCCATTGCTTCTCTCCAATTGAGGGTTCGAGGATGTGAGCCCATGTTCTACTCCATTGCTTCTCTCCAATTGAGGGGTCGAGGGTGTGAGCCCATGATCTACTCCATTGCTTCTCTCCAATTGAGGGGTCGAGGGTGTGAGCCCGTGTTCTACTCCATTGCTTATCACCAATTGAGGGGTGGAGGGTGTGAGCCCATGTTCTACTCCATTGCTCCCCTCCAATTGAGCAGTTGAGGGTGTGAGCCCATCATTGACTCCATTGCTTCTCTCCTATTGAGGGGTCGAGGGTGTGAGCCCATGATCGACTCCATTGCTTCTCTCCGATTGAGGGGTCGAGGGTGTGAGCCCATGTTCTACTTTATTGCTTCTCTCTAATTGAGGGTTCAAGGGTGTGAGCCCATGTTCTACTCCATTGCATCTCTCCGATTGAGGGGTCGAGGGTGTGAGCCCACGATCTACTCCATTGCTTCTCTCCAATTGAGGGGTCGAGGGTGTGAGCCCATGTTCTACTCCATTGCTTCTCTCTGATTGAGGGGTCGAGGGTGTGAGCCCATATTCTACTCCATTGCTTCTCTCCAATTGAGGGGTCGAGGCTGTCAGCCCACATCCTACTCCATTGCTTCTCTCCAATTGAGGAGTTGAGGGTGTGAGCCCATGATCGACTCCATTGCTTCTCTCCAGTTGAGGGGTCGAGGGAGCGAGCCCATGTTCTACTCCATTGCTTCTCCAATTGAGGGGTCGAGGGAGCGAGCCCATGTTTTACTCCATTGCTTCTCTCCAGTTGAGGGGTCGAGGGTGTGAGTCCATGTTCTACTCCATTGCTCCCCGCCAATTGAGCAGTTGAGGGTGTGAGCCCATCATTGACTTCATTGCTTCTCTCCTATTGAGGGTCGAGGGTGTGAGCCCATGATCGACTCCATTGCTTCTCTCCAATTGAGGGTTCGAGGATGTGAGCCCATGTTCTACTCCATTGCTTCTCTCCCATTGAGGGGTTGAGGGTGTGAGCCCATGTTCTACTCCATTTCTTCTCTCCGATTGAGGGGTTGAGGGTGTGAGCCCATGTTCTACTTTATTGCTTCTCTCCAATTGAGGGGTCAAGGGTGTGAGCCCATGTTCTACTCCATTGCTCCCCTCCAATGGAGCAGTTGAGGGTGTGAGCCCATCATTGACTCCATTGCTTCTCTCCTATTGAGGGGTCGAGGGTGTGAGCCCATGATCGACTCCATTGCTTCTCTCCAATTGAGGGTTCGAGGGTGTGAGCCCACGTTCTACTCCATTGCTTCTCTCCGATTGAGGGGTCGAGGGTGTGAGCCCATGTTCTACTTTATTGCTTCTCTCCAATTGAGGGGTCAAGGGTGTGAGCCCATGTTCTACTCCATTGCATCTCTCCGATTGAGGGGTCGAGGGAGCGAGCCCATGTTCTACTCCATTGCTTCTCTCCAATTGAGGGGTCGAGGGTGTGAGCCCATGATCTACTCCATTGCTTCTCTCCAATTGAGGGGTCGAGGGTGTGAGCCCGTGTTCTACTCCATTGCTTATCACCAATTGAGGGGTGGAGGGTGTGAGCCCATGTTCTACTCCATTGCTCCCCTCCAATTGAGCAGTTGAGGGTGTGAGCCCATCATTGACTCCATTGCTTCTCTCCTATTGAGGGGTCGAGGGTGTGAGCCCATGATCGACTCCATTGCTTCTCTCCGATTGAGGGGTCGAGGGTGTGAGCCCATGTTCTACTTTATTGCTTCTCTCGAATTGAGGGTTCAAGGGTGTGAGCCCATGTTCTACTCCATTGCATCTCTCCGATTGAGGGGTCGAGGGTGTGAGCCCACGATCTACTCCATTGCTTCTCTCCAATTGAGGGGTCGAGGGTGTGAGCCCATGTTCTATTCCATTGCTTCTCTCTGATTGAGGGGTCGAGGGTGTGAGCCCATATTCTACTCCATTGCTTCTCTCCAATTGAGGGGTCGAGGCTGTCAGCCCACGTCCTACTCCATTGCTTCTCTCCAATTGAGGAGTTGAGGGTGTGAGCCCATGATCGACTCCATTGCTTCTCTCCAGTTGAGGGGTCGAGGGAGCGAGCCCATGTTCTACTCCATTGCTTCTCCAATTGAGGGGTCGAGGGAGCGAGCCCATGTTTTACTCCATTGCTTCTCTCCAGTTGAGGGGTCGAGGGTGTGAGTCCATGTTCTACTCCATTGCTCCCCGCCAATTGAGCAGTTGAGGGTGTGAGCCCATCATTGACTTCATTGCTTCTCTCCTATTGAGGGTCGAGGGTGTGAGCCCATGATCGACTCCATTGCTTCTCTCCAATTGAGGGTTCGAGGATGTGAGCCCATGTTCTACTCCATTGCTTCTCTCCCATTGAGGGGTTGAGGGTGTGAGCCCATGTTCTACTCCATTTCTTCTCTCCGATTGAGGGGTCGAGGGTGTGAGCCCATGTTCTACTTTATTGCTTCTCTCCAATTGAGGGGTCAAGGGTGTGAGCCCATGTTCTACTCCATTGCTCCCCTCCAATGGAGCAGTTGAGGGTGTGAGCCCATCATTGACTCCATTGCTTCTCTCCTATTGAGGGGTCGAGGGTGTGAGCCCATGATCGACTCCATTGCTTCTCTCCAATTGAGGGGTCGAGGGTGTGAGCCCATGTTCTACTCCATTGCTTCTCTCCGATTGAGGGGTCGAGGGTGTGAGCCCATGTTCTACTTTGTTGCTTCTCTCCAATTGAGGGGTCAAGGGTGTGAGCCCATGTTCTACTCCATTGCATCTCTCCGATTGAGGGGTCGAGGGTGTGAGCCCATGTTCTACTCCATTGCTTCTCTCCGATTGAGGGGTCGAGGCTGTCAGCCCACGTTCTACTCCATTGCTTCTCTCCAATTGAGGAGTTGAGGGTGTGAGCCCATGATCAACTCCATTGCTTCTCTCCAGTTGAGGGGTCGAGGGAGCGAGCCCATGTTCTACTCCATTGCTTCTCCAATTGAGGGGTCAAGGGAGCGAGCCCATGTTTTACTCCATTGCTTCTCTCCAGTTGAGGGGTCGAGGGTGTGAGTCCATGTTCTACTCCATTGCTTCTCTCCAATTGAGGGGTGGAGGGTGTGAGCCCATGTTCTACTCCATTGCTCCCCGCCAATTGAGCAGTTGAGGGTGTGAGCCCATCATTGATTTCATTGCTTCTCTCCTATTGAGGGGTCGTGGGTGTGAGCCCATGATCAACTCCATTGCTTCTCTCCAATTGAGGGTTCGAGGATGTGAGCCCATGTTCTACTCCATTGCTTCTCTCCCATTGAGGGGTTGAGGGTGTGAGCCCATGTTCTACTCCATTGCTTCTCTCCGATTGAGGGGTTGAGGGTGTGAGCCCATATTCTACTTTATTGCTTCTCTCCAATTGAGGGGTCAAGGGTGTGAGCCCATGTTCTACTCCATTGCATCTCTCCAATTGAGGGGTTGAGGGTGTGAGCCCATGTTCTACTCCATTGCTTCTCTCCAATTGAGAGGTCGAGGGTGTGAGCCCATGATCTACTCCATTGCTTCTCTCCGATTGAGGAGTCGAGGGTGTCAGCCCATGTTTTACTCCATTGCTTCTCTCCAATTGAGGGGTTGAGGGTGTGAGCCGATGATCGACTCCATTGCTTCTCTCCAGTTAAGGGGTCGAGGGAGCGAGCCCATGTTCTACTCCATTGCTTCTCTCCAATTGAGGGGCCGAGGGAGCGAGCCCATGTTCTACTCCATTGCTTCTCTCCAATTGAGTCGAGGGTGTGAGTCCATGTTCTACTTTATTGCTTCTCTCCAATTGAGGGGTCAAGGGTGTGAGCCCATGTTCTACTTCATTGCTTCTCTCTGATTGAGGGGTCGAGGGTGTGAGCCCATGATTGAGTCCATTGCTTCTGTCCAATTGAGGGGTCGAGGGTGTGAGCCCATGATTGACTCCATTGCTTCTGTCCAATTGAGGGGTTGAGGGTGTGAGCCCATGTTCTACTCCATTGCTTCCCTCCAATTGATTGGTCGGGGTGTCCATGTTCTACCTTATTGCTTCTCTCCAATTGATGGGTCGAGGGTGTGAGCCCATGTTCTACTTTATTGCTTCTCTCCTATTGAGGGTTCGAGGGTGTGATCCCATGTTTTACTCCATTGCCTCTCTCCAATTGAGGGGTCGAGGGTGTGTGCCCATGTTCTACTCCATTGCTTTTCTCTAATTGTGGAGTTGAGGGTGTGAGCCCATGATTGACTCTGTTGCTTCTCTCTGATTGAGATGTCGAGGGTGTGAGCCCATGTTCTACTCCATTGCTTCTCTCTGATTGAGATGTCGAGGGTATCAGCCCATGTTCTACTCCATTGCTTCTCTCTGATTAAGGGGTCGAGGGTGTGAGTCCATGTTCTACTCCATTGCTTCTCTCTGATTGAGATGTTGAGGGTGTCAGCCCATGTTCTACTTCATTGCTTCTCTCCAATTGAGGGGTGGAGGGTGTGAGCCCATGTTCTACTCCATTGCTTCTCTCCAATTGAGGGGTCGAGGGTGTGAGCCCATGTTCTACTCCATTTCTTTTCTCTAAATGTGGAGTTGACGGTGTGAGCCCATGTTCTACTCCATTGCTTCTCTCTGATTGAGATGTCGAGGGTGTCAGCCCATGTTCTACTCCATTGCTTCTCTCTGATTGAGGGGTCGAGGATGTGAGTCCATGTTCTACTCCATTGCTTCTCTCTGGTTGAGATGTCGAGGGTGTCAGCCCATGTTCTACTCCATTGCTTCTCTGCAATTGAGGGGTTGAGTAAGATTGAAACAGACAAAGCTAAGTGCAGAGGGTGGTTGTGTGTTCGGCGCCATTTGCCTACCTTTGACCGGTCTTTTTCTCCCTCTTGCTAGCTGCTGTCGTGGGAAAGTCTTGGGTTCCAAGATGCAAGGATTAATTGGTGAGGTTTTGGACTCTGTTTTGGGGGGACTTTGGAGTTAATGTGCATGCATTACTGGATTCTGGTTGTTGTTATTTTTTGCTGGTTTTGAGTGGTTTGATCGGGATGATCGGTGAGACTTGAGCGCTTTGGTGAAGACTAGCTCTGCGGCCTGTGGTCAAGTAGTAGCACTGAACTGAACTGAACTAAACTGAATACTCCTGGACTTCTGGTATGATGTTTGATATTCAAAGTGTTGTTCCTTTGCTTTTTGCTGTTTGCGTAATTTGTTCTTTTTTGTGCGTTGGGTGTCTGTTGTTTTCTGGGAACAGGTTCCATAGTGTTTCTTTATTTCCTGTATGCCTGCGGGAAGATGAAATTTGATCTTTGAACTTTCGAACTTTTAAGATGGCTTTGGCTGGTCTGTGCTCTTTCTCATTGTTTGTTGCACACTCTGGTATTAAGGATGGAATCATTGATGCTCTCTGTACTGCAAAATAAAAGTCTACGTTTTCCTTGCTAATGACAATCAGGCTTAGTGAGGCCTGAGCTTGCAGAGCATTATGAGATCCTCTTGGTGATCAACTCCACTTGTGCTGCTTCATGAAACTTCTCCATGTGACACGACCCACGTGAAGAACTCAGACCTCTTTCTTTTTTCAGCAAACTGCGTGGCCGAAAAACCCACATTTCATACACATGGCAAGTCCGAGGGCTGGGTCATCAAGGATAGTGGTGGCCCCTCCCTTCCATGACTTTAAATTTCTTGACAATTCAGTGAATTCAGAACACTGCTACATAGAGGCATGGTACCACAGTGAGACTAGTGTACAGGACTGCTCCGTTTCTTAACATGAGATCATACTGGGTTTCATAGTTTGCCTCCTCCACAATCTAGCCAGCAAGACATTTTGCCTTGTCTAAGGCCATTCAGCACAGGAAGAGGAGGCACTGAAGCTAATTGCAGCACGTTAATGTATTTGCGGCGTATCAAAATCATGTTTATTATCACTAAAATATGTCAACAAATTTGTTGTTTTGTGGCAACAGTACAGTGCAAGACATAAAAAAATCACTGTTACAAAAATAAATACTGTAAAAGACAAATAACGAGGTGGTTTATAGTTTTATGGAGTGTTGTAGCGTGGATGAAAGTACCGGAGAGACAGAGTCACTGGTAGGTACAAAGCAGCTTCTTTATTCGACACAACAAGGTACAGCAGGCATTTTACGGATGGAGACACTTTCCGCAGAAAGGCCTGCTAGCTCAACGTGGGCTCGATATTTATATGCTAAACACAAAGGCAATCGCTACTTAAAAAGTTACAGACAATGCTTAGACAATGCTTCCTATTGAAGCTACATACAAAATCTCACACCGTCCTTTCCTTCGAACGCCAACATGTCTGGGTTGGTATCCACCCAGATCCACCCTTAGGAATGTAAGTTAAGTCTACGATACATTTATTTGACATTTGACAATTCCCGTGCTAACATGGAAGACAATTAATATTTATAATGTACAGGTAATATTGAAACTACAGCATTAGGTCAAACTACGGCGTCAGAAGCATGTGGTATTCACATCTTCTTAGGAAGCCCATTGTCAAATAGAAGTCTGGTGGCCAAAGTCATTTAAGTGTAAACAAATCATCTACCCAAAAAAACTCACTCTAACGTGGAGTGTTCAGAAATCTGATCGAGGAGAAAAAATTACTTTTAAAACATTAAGCATAGGTCGTCAGGCTCCTGTAACTCTTCCTCAAAGGTACTAACTCAAAGAGAAAATGTTGCCGATGATGGAGTTTAACATTGCATGTCGCCTTCTTGAGGTACTGCCTCTTGAGGATGTGCTTGATAGCAGGGAAGATTCTGCTGTGATGGATCTGGCTGAGTCGACAACCCTCTGTAGCCTCTCGCAATCCTGTACATTAAAGGCTCCATACCAGGTTGTGCTGCAACCAGTCAGAATGCCTTCCACTGTACAGTACATCTGCTAGCATCAATATCTGGTATAGAGACTGCAAGGTGCAGGATCAAAAGAGGCCACAGAGGGTTGTAGACTTAGCCTGCTCCATGGGCACAACCTGCCCCACCCATCTAGGACAGGGGAGTGGTAGGGGAGCAGAAACAAAATTGTAGCACCCCAACAGGATCTGGCCTGGCCAAACCACTTGGGTTACTGCTGTGGCAGGGGCTCACGTACACCAGACCAATGCAGGCTTTAAAGTTGAAACTTGAAGAAAATGCAACAAAATAGGACATAGAAAGAGCATGGTGGGCAGACAAAAATAAATGGACTATGCAGTAAAGTGAAAAAGATAAAAGGTCAAGTTGCAATTTCAAAAAGCTGATATAACTGCATGCTGTTGATGAAAAATCTGAAAATGGTAAGAGTGACACAGGAATGAGTAGCCTTGAGATTTACAGTGTGAAAATTAATGAGAAAAGAAATATGGCTTAAATCAGAAGTGAACAGCAAATTAATTAAGATGGAGTTGGACATTGGTTTGGCTGTTTCAGTCATTCCACAAAATGAGTTTGAATGAAATTTCAAAGATACTGAACTGAAACCTGCAGATATCCAACTAACTGCTTACACTTGAGAAAAGATAACTCCTGGTGGAATTGATACTTGTATCAGTGAAAGACAACAACCAACATGTATGTCGTAACAACAGGAGGACCAGCATTGTGAGGACGCAATTGGCTGAGGCAACTACAGCTTGATTGCAGATCCATTCCCCAATTGCATGCTGCATCCCCTGCAATACAGTCAACTAATAGCAAATTAAGAAAGGTACTGGATGATGCCACGGTAGTGTTCAAGGATGGCTTTGGAAAATTTCGAATTATATCAAGGCTAAAAGTGTTAAATAAAAATGCAACACCCAAGTTTTGCAAAGTCCATCCAGTTCCTTACATGTCTATGACAAAATAGCTAGTAAACTAGACTACAGGGGGGCGGAAGGAATTCTTTCCAAGGTTTAGTGGAGCCAATGGGCAAGTCCAGTGGTCCTAGTAGCCAATAAAAATGGGTCTGTCAGGATCTATGATTTAAGGTCACCATCAACCCAGTACAGAAAGTAGATCAATATCCTCTGCCCAGGATAGCTAGGCAGGGAGGAGTGTTGTGTATTTAATATTTCAGTTTCATGTTTTTCTTTCAATTAGTTCTATGTTTTTGGAGTTACAAAACATGACAGAATCGATTAAGGTTTTGAAAGAAAAGTAGATGTGCACTAAGGGAAGCAACTTTCAGACCTACTGGAAAAGTACTGGAACTGCTGAACAAATAATGGGCTAAGTTCGAGTTTAATTATCATTCAACCATACATGAATACAGCAAAATGAAACAGTGTTACTTTGGGGCCAAGGTGCAAAACACATTGCCACCAGTCATACACAGCACAAGGCACATATAGCACATATAATAATAACAATGGCTCTGTCTGTCTAAGTAGACAATGGATGCGCCTGGTTTAGGACTCAACTGGGTGTGGAACAGCGTCGGCTGTGGCTGAATAAGCCGATTCTTGAGCGGCAGTCCTTGGCACGGCTGCTGCACACGAAGGCTGATGGCTGCGGCTGGGGAGTCACTGCCACAGCTTTCCTTCTCTCTCTTCTGTCCAACCACAGTCGAGTTCGTTTTTCCTCTGCATTGGTAATGCCTCTACGTACAGCCTGTCGCCAGGTGCAGCGATCTGCAGCTGTCTCTTCCCAAGTGTCCACCCTGATGTCAGCAGACTTCAGGTCACGTTTACAAGCGTCCCTGTAATGCAGCCGTGGGCACCCTACGGGCCGGGACCCTGTGGTGAGTTCTCCGTATAGGATGTCCTTGGGGATGCGGCCATCCTGCATGCAGCGGACGTGGCCAAGTCAGCGCAGTTGTTGCTGTGTGAGAAGAACATACATGCTTAGCATGCTGGCCGGGTACAGGACGTCCTTGTTTGGCACGCGGTCTTTCCAGGAAATGCCCAGGATCCGATGCAGGCACCATAGGTGGAAGCTGTTGAGGCAGTGCTCTTGGCGTGCGCAGGTTGTCCAACTCCCGCTGCTGTAGAGAAGAGTACTCAGTACGCAGGCTCTGAACACTGCAATCTTGGTGGCTGTGGTGAGCTTGTTTTTCCACACTCTCTGACTGCTTGGCCATAGCAGCGGCGGCTTTCCCTATTCACCTGTTGAGCCTCTAAATCAAGGGACAGGTTGCTGGAGACTGTCGATCTTAGGTAGGTGAATTCATCTACCACTTGCAGGATGTGGTTGCCGATGCTGATGCTGGGGGCTTCGCTGACATCCTGGCCCATGATCTCTGTCTTTTTCAGACTGATGGTGAGGCCAAACTCTTGGCAAGCATGTGCCAGGGAACTGACTAGCCTCTGGAGACCAGACTCTGTGTGTGACGTCAGGGTGGTATCATCAGCGAAGAGTATCTCCCGGATCAGGACCTGACGCACTTTGGTCTTTGCTCTGAGGTGTGCAAGGTTGAAGAGCTTGCCATCGGACCTAGTATGTAGGTACACTCCGTCATCCGATGTCCTATAAGCGTACAGTAGTACGAGGGAGAAGAAGATCCCGAAGAGCGTCGGGGCAAGGACACAACCCTGCTTCACTCCGCTTTGGATGGAGAAGGGTTCTGAGGATTACTCATGGAATTGTACTGTCCCCTGCATGCCGTCATGGAAAGAGGCGATGAGATTCAGCAGCTTTGAAGGGCATCCGATCTTCTTCAGGAGTGCAAGGAGGCCTCTTCTGCTAACCAGGTCGAAAGCACATATAAGATAACAGTAAAATACAGTCACACAAAAAAGTATAAAATCCCTGAGTCCATGGATGTTGCAGTAGACTGTAATGGAACACTGTAGCTTGTCTTCTGCTGAGCGCACAATGGAAATCAGCACCACACCTCGCTCCTGGACAACTGCAAACAGGTGACATTGTGGCTTGAGGCCATGCAGCTCCCCTGCTGCCTGCACAATACAAGGCACACATAGAACATATAAGATAGCAGCAAAACAGAATCACACACAAAAAAAATCTAAGTCCCCAAGTCCATGAATGTTGCAGCAGTCTGCAGTCAAATTAAGCTTGTCTAATGCGAATGAACGCTGGAGGCAGCACCTACACCTCTGGCACCGATTCCGATGCTTCTCCGTTGGATGGTTGCAAACAGACCACTGTAGCTTGAGGCCTAGACTTTGCTATGACCAAGGCCACGCAGGTTCCCTGCCATCTGCACCCACCATTCGCCAATAAACCAGCAACAGGACTTGTAATGTTCCATATTACCAATGACCAACAGGGTCCTGCCATCACAAGAAACGCAACTAAGACAAGTCACTCGCTATTAGTCCACATACTGTCTTTGTGCACCAACTCTAATGCCTGTGTAGAGGGAGCAGCACAGTCTGCACTAAGTCCAGCTCCACATTTTTTGTTCCACAAGCTTCCATTATTTATAAGTTATTATGGTACTTTATCAGTTGGCTTTTGAATGTTCATACAGTGCATGAAGAAAATTTTGTGCTTAAGCAAGCTCACTGCCTCTTGGCTTAATGTGCGTTTGCAACTGTATTTTCTGGATGTGTCAATTGACATTTATATTTGAACTGATGTCCACAAGAAGTTAAGTTTCATCCTTCTGCTGACTCAGCAAAAGTTTGCCAATTTCTGTTACTGCTCTATAGAAATAATTTGTAGTTTTGTAAAGTATTCAGTTCCACTTTCCAGGTTCTATAATTTTAACATAGAAGCAGAATTCCTTCTAAGTTATTACATTATTAAAATGTCATTGTAATGATCATTCAACAATGTTTAAGTCAAACAAATTTTTCAAGTGTTGTAGAGCATATTTACCACAATAAAGTAAATATATACTTAAGCAATTTGTTGGACAGTTACAAAGACGGAGAACATTTACCAAGAAAATCATTCCCAGTGGATGATGCTAAAGAAGTTATATAATGTCACCAGCATGCTGTAACTATACAGCTATTCATTTCATTCACCTAAGTAATTAGTAGAATACTGAAGATGTTTTATATTCAGATGGTTGAGTCCAAGAACATATTGATTGAAAGAGTGTGCCCATTCCCTCCCAGACCCCATTATTGATATCTACCAAGAGAAATAGTTTCTTCACCTTCTCCCATCACAAATTTATAACCTCAATTAAGCATCCCTCAGCCTACACTTAACAATATTTGTCTATCCTGTCTTTCCTAACTGCTAAGATCTTCTCGTCCTTGCAACATCTTTGTAACGTTTTTCTTACCTTTTCTAAAGTTAGTTCCTCCCAATAGCCAAACTAGAATACTTTGCTGTGCTTATCTGTCCTTTAGACAATTCAGACCAGTATCAGGTTTATTATCACTGATGTATGTCATGAAATTTGTTGTTTTGTTGCAGCATTACAGTTCAAGATATAAAATTAATAGATAGATAGATTCATTCATTCATTATGTGCTGTGTCATATGACAAGGGAGATCATGGTCTTGGCAAATTCTACAGAAGTGGCCTTCTTCTGGGGAATGCCTTTACAAGATGGGTGAACCCTGGCCATTAACAATACTCTTCAGAGATTGTCTGCATAACCATGACTCGTGATATGCACCAGTTGCTCATACGACCATTCTCCACCTGCTCCCATAGCTTCATGTAACCCTGGTCACGGGGCTAAGCTGTGCTGCACCTTTGACCAAGGGTGACCTGCAGGCTAGCGGAGGGAAAGGGTGCCTTACACCTCCTTTGGTAGAGCTGTATCTGCAGACTGCCACCCTAGATGGATAGATAGAGCACAAGAGGAATAGCGAGGTAGTGTTCATGGACTATTCAAATACCTGATGGCAGAAGTGAAGATGTTGTTCCTAAAACATGAATGTAGATCAATTGTAATGGGATATTATTGAATGATGAGGTATCTATGAAAAGCTTTATCAAAATTTTATCGCACATTAAGGTAAAAAATCTGAATAAGGTGCTAAGTTAAAATGGTAAGCCATTTGCAACTTGTGGCTAAGCTTGCACACTAAATACTCAACAAAATGACTGCCTGTATGCTTAGTTTCTCTGGTGCATAAGAAATTGCATTGTAATCAGGAAATTCACACATCTAAGTTGAAAAAAAAGATAATTTTTTTCAACTGGAAACCTTTTTTAAAATCATGCATTGTGGGAAAGAAAGGACAGATAAAAAATCTTAATTTGTAGAAACTAGAAGGAATATTAGGAAGTGTTAATGTGAAGCTGATATCCATAATCATCCTCAACAGAAGATTGTAAGGTGAAGATATTGTACTGGCTGAACAGTTGAAGACAATGGTGCCTACACATCTAACTGGTTGGGCATTTGAAGACCATGCATACATATATGAAATATACAAACTTTTTTGGCTTAGGAAGTATAAAATCAGCAATCCTGACAATAATGGGGAGGGGCAGCGATTCATCTGGTGGGTATGTCACTACTTTCGCAGGCACGTGGGAATTGTCTTTTAAACATGATAGTGACTCATCTGGATTGAATTCATGATAAAGGAGCAATTGTCTAATCATAGCAATTAATCTCTATTAGCTTATCCACAAGATACTGAGAAATAAAATGAGGAAAACCCCTGTTATGGAGAGTTTGGAGAACCATGTCAAAAGTCTCCTTTTAATTTCCAAGTGTGTTACACTTAATATAGCATGTCTTAAATTATTCATTACTAATTTATTCCAAAATGTTAATTTCTGCAGGAAACCCATATTATTTGCATTTTCCATGTATAAACTTAGATTTAGTTTATTAAACTAGTAATGATTTGGATGTCATCAGTTGTTTCAAGATGTTTAAATAAAACTTCTTGGAGCAATTATGTGAGCTGGTGCTATGCTCCACCACATTCCTTGTTTTTCAAAGACCTCTAAGTTTGTGTGTCACATCGGTATCATAAATCATGTTATTTATGAAATCCTACAGTTTGTGTTTTGCAAAGGCGGTAACACAGTGTTGTTTTTAGGATTTGTGCATCTGTACTCCAATCTGTTTTCTCCTTTACTTCTTTTAACCTCTTATTACATTCTTATTAAATACATAGTATGTGGCTTTCAGTTATTCCCACTAAATGTGACACTTGTCTATATTGAAATTGATTTGCACATCTGCATTGATGTAATTTACCTCATTTTTTTATGCAGCATGTATTGTCATCTGCAATTTTTTAAAATCTGTAGCTCCAAATCATTAATGTAAATTTGTCTATATAAAACAGCATTTCCCATCAATTATTGGTCTAATTAAGTACATCAAGTTTTTTGTTCTGTAATAAATTTGCATTAACATTATGTATCCAGCAGTTTTGTTAATGCCACTAACTCCAGTGTTGAGCCTTTTGATGCATTAACTTGTTTCATCAATGCCAGTTGGAGATTTAACATAGCTGATATTGCAAATTATGAAAATATGTGCTGCTTTTTTCTAATGTACACATTGCTGTCTATTTTGCAAATTAATAAAATGTCTCATTGCAACCTCAGCAAATTAGCTCCCATTAGTTTAAGGGTAAGGGTTGTATTCAATTAGGTTTGGTAATGTTACAGCTTCTATGACATTATCTGGCATATACACTTATAGACAATAGACAATAGGTGCAGGAGTAGGCCATTCAGCCCTTCAAGCCAGCACCGCCATTCACTGTGATCATGGCTGATCATCTACAATCAGTATCCTTTTCCTGCCTTCTCCCCATATTCCTTGACTGCGCTATCTTTAAGAGCTCTATCTAACTCTTTATTAAAAAAATCCAGAGAATTGGCCTCCACTGCCTTCTGAGGCAGAGCATTCCACAGAACCATAACACTCTGTGTGAAAAAGTTTTTCTTCAACTCCGTTCTAAATAGTCTACCCCTTATTCTTAAACTGTGGCCTCTGTTTCTGGACTCCCTCAACAATGGGAACATGTTTCCTGCCTCTAGCGTGTCCAACCCCTTCATAATCTTACATGTTTCAATCAGATCCCCTCTCTTCTAAATTCCAGTGTATACATGCCCAGTTGCTCCAATCTTTCAACATATGACAGTCCCGCCATCCCGGGAAATAACCTCGTGAACCTACGCTGCACTCCCTCAATAGCTAGAAAGTCCTTCCTCAAATTTGGAGATCAAAACTGTTATAGTTATAGTTACAAAAATCTAATTTTTGCTATCCACTCTGCTAATACTGGCAGAGGAATTTACTCAACCAACACACATAAAAGTTGCTGGTGAACGCAGCAGGCCAGGCAGCATCTCTAGGAAGAGGTGCAGTCGACGTTTCAGGCCGAGACCCTTCGTCAGGACGGAGGAATTTACTGCCTAGATTTTATACGTATGATCCAATGAATTCTTTGTACATTGTTACAGTATTATATTTTTCTGAATACATTTTTAATTACAGAAAAATAGTACAATGTATTGTGTTGAAAAAGCATGTTTTATTCTCTTAGGTATATTCTAAAATACCATTAAATGTGAATACTTATGTACGTTTGTAGTATTACTAAAGGATCGAAGAGAAAAACCTGTAATCACACATCCTATAAGTAATCTCTGGATTGAAAGCAAGTATGACATGGACATCAGGAAAAAGATGGAAGGAAACAGGAACGTACAGCTCGAGATGGCGCTGATAAGTGACTCTGCATGTAGCTCCGAATGGAAGCATCAAATATTCCTGTTTAGGACTGCTACAGCAGAAATCCACAGTCATGGGTACTTCAGTAAGCAGCATAATTTTAAGACACAAAAAAATCTATCAATTCTCAAAATTAGCAGATGCTGGAGGACTGCAGATTCGGGTCACGATTGTAAGTTCCCTTTAAGAAAAAGGAAATGAGGAAAATGTGCTGGTCTGCAAGTATGATTAAAATGCAGAGCCCTTAGACCACCACTCCTGCTGGCGAATGTACAGTCTCTGGAAGATCAAATTGAAGACCTCAGAGCAAGATTGGAGTACCAGAAGGTCATCAGGGACCACTGTGTACTTTGCTTCATGCAAACATAGTAACATGATACCTCCTCTCTCCATTTTAGATGCCAAGTTGCAGACCGAGGTTGTCTCCATCCACTGCAAAGACAGGACAGCTGAGTCTTTTAAAGGTAGAAGAGACAGAGTATGTTTCATGACTAACTCTTCGAGGTGCACAGATGAGGACTGTATCAGTCCTGTTTACTTTACATGGAACATCCAGCAGCAAATGTCATCCAGTTCATCTGTCAGGGAATTTTCCGTTGTCATCCTGGTAGTGATGTACATTCTTGCCTGGTGAATGTCAGGCAGGCACTGGAGGAACTGCACACCATGATCAACAGTCATGAAACAGCACACTCTGGTTCCTTCCCTATCATGGCGCGAGTTTCAACCAGACCAGCTTGACGAAGTCTCTGACCAACTACCACCAACATATTCCCTGTGGAACCAGAGAAGCCAACACGCTTGACAACTGTAACACCATTATCAAGAACACTTATCGTGCTATACCATGCCCACAATTTGAAAAGTCCGATCACCTGGTTGTGTTTCTACTCCAGGTGTATAGGCAGCATCAGTAGTGAGGACCAAGGTATGGTCAAGGGAGGCAGAGGAGCACTTACAGAACAACTTTAAGTCGATGGGCTGGACAGTATTTAGTAGTTAGTATTTATTCAAATCGAATAAATATGCTACAGTTGGCACTAAACTTACCCAAACCCAAAGCTGTGGATTCACAGCCTGCTGAGGAGTAGATTTGTGGCATTCAGGTCTGATGATCCAGAACTATACGAGAAGTCCACATATGACCTGTGGAAGGTTATTCTAAGAGCAAAAAGAACAAAACTGATTGAAGTTAGTGAGAGAATCAGATGCATGCTTATTTGGGACAACTCTTAAAGAACAAAAAACAAACTGCGAAAATAGCCAAGATTTACTTTGCTTTATGCCGCTTAATTGGGGCAGGAGACGGGTTAGCCATGTGCATTTGTGTGGCTGGAGTGAACAGTTGCGTCATGTGCTTGTGTTATGTTATCCATTTGGGCCAATAGGTGCCAATTCAAAAAGAAGTTATGTTTGATAACTTTGATTTTGTAAAAATTTTGACTTTAAGAATTTTTGTGGGCACTTTGCCATGAAAAGATTTGATATTAGCCAAAAAGTTACCCTTCTGGACCAAATTAAAAACCATCTGCCTAACGCCACTCATCGTCAGCGGGCAGAGGTAACTGGAGTGCCGAAAGCTACATCTGCATGCTTGATACATCGGCAAGATAAACAAGAGAAGAATGGGCATTACGTCCCAAAACAAAAGCATGAAGGTAAGGATCCAGATGTTGAAGTGGCCCAGAATCAGTGGTTTTCCATTGTAACTGGATGAGGTATACATGTCAGTGGACCAATGTTAAAACACAAGTCAGAGGAGCTAGCTAAGAAGCTGGGTCATAAAGGTGTTAAAGCAACAGGTGGTTGCTTGTCTCAATGGAAATGTAGACACTACATTACATTCAAGGAAGCATGCGGCAGGGAAGGTAGTACTGATTCCATAAGTGTAGAGACATGGAAATCTCCAAAACTCCCCGCGTTGCTTCAAAAATCTTGTGCGGATAATATCTACAATGCCAATGAAACAGACCTTTTTATTATGCCAAATTTACGCTACAAATCAGAATTCCATATTAGTGTGCAGTTCTTTCAAATGATCGAGATATACCATCAGATCTCCATATTGCAATTTTATTTTAAGAGTGACTAGTGAAGGCAATTGCGCTGCTGTAAAGTTTGAGTTTTCCAAGGAAAATGGTAATAGCCTCTGCATGATATGCGATTGTATCTTTTCCCTTGTAACTGTTTGTTTAATGAATTCAGTTTTTCAAATACAAACCTTTCTGATAAGGGTTAGATATGGAAAACCTGGCAACTTCTGACAGTCTTTCAGTTGGAATTAGATGCAGATGGTTCTCCATTAACATAATTATACAACAAAGTACAGTAATCATAATCACTAGCTGGTGGATCACAGTGCAGGGTATCCTGCTGGGTTACGCCCACCTGCTGACTGTATAATCAATGATTTGTGATTTGCGGATGGATGTGGTATGGGTCTCAGCAGGCCATCCTGCAGGGTGTGGACTGTGTGGTCAAGCAGCAGCAGAGATAACGATTGACATGCCCCCCCCCCCCCCACACACACACACACACACACACACACACACACACACACACACACACACACACACACACACACACACGGCGAGGCTGTTTTGCTGCCTCATTTAAATCATCTAGCATGTTTTCCCATTCATTTTATTCAGAGTTCCAAATAAATTACATACATTCATTTCTTTTTTGTTTATCTATTTTAGTAATATTTCACTAAAATAGTAAACCTACCATGGCCCATTCAAAAAGTCCTGTGGCCCCCAGCTTCTTGTTTTTCACTTGTGGCCCCTACAAAATCTGACTCACTTTGAGACCCACTGCTATACAGCACACAAAACAGGCACCTTGGCCCAGTTTGTTCATGCTCACCAAGTTGACCCACTGACTTAGTCCCACTAGCCTGCATGAGGCTTCTATCATTTCCTCTGGCAGCTTGTTCCAGACATTCATCAGCGTCTTTGAGGAAGTTGCCCTTCAGGTTTCTTTTGAATCTTGATCATAATCTAAATCCTTAAATCTAAACCCTGATGAAGGGTCTTGGACTGAACCATTGACTGTTTATTCCTCTCCAAAGATTCTCCCTGATTTATTCAGTTTCTTAGGGCATTTTGTGTGTCTTGCTCAAAATCTGCAGCATTTGCAGAATCCCTTGTGCTCTTTTAAATCTTTAGCCTCTTACTTTAAGCCCATGCCTTTTACGTTTGGACTCCTTTAACCTTGGGAAAGTACTGTGACTTTCACCTTATTGATGTACCTCATGACTTTATAAGCCTCTGTCCAGTTACCCCTTAGCCTCTTACACTCCATGCAAATCTCTTTTGTAGTCTTCCCAGATTAGTGAGATTGTTCCTACAGCAAAACTGTGCAAAGTATACCAAATGCAACTTGGTCAATATTTGTAAAGGAATTTTTAAAAAACTGAAGTAAATGATTGATAGCAATGCAACTAGAATTGGCTAAGTGAATGGTTATAAGTTTTACATGGTTAGACAAGCAATCAAAAACAAGAAACATGAAATAGACCAGAAATTGGTTTCCATAGGAGACGTAAGATTAGTGGCACTTCAGTTGGATTGATAATCATTTTATGCACACACCTAGTCAGTGTCAGATTGTTACGAATAGAAGACCTTCAAGTACTTGCAGGCATATATTGATTATTAAATTATTTAACTCTTTAGTCATTCACCAAATTTACTATTAGGATGTAGTGGGAATGTCATACTGTGTTCAAAGTTCAAAGTAAATTTATTATCAAAGTATATATATGACATAGATGAGATTCCTTTTTTTGAGGGCAATCACAGTAAATACTAGAAACACAATAGAATCAATAAAAGACAGGGTGGACAAACAACCAACGTGCAAAATATCAACAAACTGCAAATACAAAAAGTAAGAAAAAATGAATAATAATAATAATATATAATCAAGCAATAAATTTTGAGAACATCAGATGTCGAGCCCTTGAAAGTGAATTCAATGGTTGTGGGAACAGTTCAGTGATGGAGCAAGTGAAGTTGAGTGAAGTCATTCCCTCTGGTTCAAGACCCTGATGGTTGAGGGGTAAAGTTGTTCCTGTCCTGGTGATGTGGCTCCTGAAGTTCCTGTGTCTTCTTCCTGATGACAACAGTGAGAAGAGAGCAGAGTCTGGATGGCGGGGGTCCTTGATGGTAGATGTAGCTTTTTTGTGATTCCACTGCTTGTAGATGTGCTCAATGGTTGGGAGGCCTTTTCCTGAAATGGACTAGGCTGTATCCACTACTTTTTGTAGGCTTTTCCGTATAGGGGCATTGGGGTTTCCATACCAGCCTGTGATGCAACCAATCAATATACTTTCCACCACACATCTATCGAAGTTTGTCAAAGTTTAAGATGACATGCTGTATCTTTGCAAACTTCTAAGAAAGTAGAGGTACCCAGAGCAAATCTTATGAAATCTAGGAATTTCTTCATTGGTGCACTGGGAAGAATTCTAGGGAACAGAGCAGTAAAAATGATTGCAACACTTTGAACCTTTATAGCTGAATGAAGTGTGGCACTCAGAATGTTGGCAAATATACGTAGTCAGGCTATCTAACCTGGAACTAGAGTAGCAAGTGCAAAATTAAAGGAAAATAGTTTATCAAAAATTAAAGGATATGTGGAACAAATTTATAATTCAATTTGTTTATATTATAGTAAAGAACTTCAAACCATGCTGGAATAATGTCTGGTCAGACCTAGGTTTGAAATGTGTAGATATGTGGACAGAATCATATTATCTAAAAGTTTCTCGATTGGTGTTGAAGGCCAGAGAGAGATGTGCAGAGCATTCCCTGAAACAATTACATGTGGAAAACCCATGATAGAACATTGCACAAGGCTTGTGGAAACAGCATTGATGGCCAGAAGGGCCTTTTTTCATTCCATACTTCTTTATTTACAGATTACATATGCACCAATCTGTGAACTTTTGGAGAAATCATCATTAGAGATACCCTCCATAGGATCATTGTCAGAATGAATGGCACAACAATCACAGTGCCAAAGGATGGTTCCCTACGTTTCTCTGAAGGTAACCTTCAGCTGGCTATATTCAGATAGAAATGGTGACATCTTCGCATGATATACAGGAGAACTGGTGGATTTGTTGCAAACAAAATTGTGGTTTTCTCCTGTCAATGCTTGTGGTTCGGTCTATGCGACATGGTTTCCCTGTTAACTACTTTGGTACATGGGAGCTATTCCATCCTGATTTTGGTCAGGCAGTGGAAAACAAATCACTTACTGATCATGTTTTTTCCTTCTGTGTCAATCCTATGGACAGTTACTCCATTTAAGTGGTTTTCTCTGCAGACTTGAGTTTGAACTGAAATATCAGCTACTTACTCGTTGCTTAGGTTTTGACTATCTACTTGGATATAACAATATCAGTTACTCCCACAAATCCTTCCCCCAGAACACAATAGAATCCTGTTACTGAAAATGAACAAGTATACAAATCATCCATGCAGTAAAGGAAATTTTGCTTAAGTCTACTTAAATAGTTTTAGGAATTTGGATCAGCATGAACATTGAATCTATGAAAATATGGATTTTACATTTGCCTGTGTTTATGGGTTTAAATATTGGAATGGATATTGTGTAAGTGTGGCAGAAGTACTTGAATCAGAATCAGAATCAGGTTTATTATCACTGGCGTATGTCGTGAAATTTGTTGTTATGTGGCAGCAGTAGATTGGAATATAAAATAATAAAAACTGAATTACAGTAAGAAAAATATATATGTATTAAAAAGTTATATTAAATAAGTAGTGCAAAGAAACTGGTGAGGTAGTCTTCCTGGGTTCAATGTCCATTCAGAAATCGGATGGCAGAGGGGAAGAACTGTTCCTGCATCACTGAGTATGTGCCTTCAGGCTCCTGTGCTTCCTCCCTGATAGTAGCAATGAGAAGTAGACATGTCCTGGGTGATGGAGGTCATTAATAATGGATGCTGCCTTTTTGAGGCATCGCTCCTTAAAGATATCCTGGATACTGGGAAGGCTACTGCCCATGATGGATTTGACTGAGTTTATTTCTGCAGCTCATTTTGATCCTGTGCAGTGAGACTGTGAAGAAATGGAACCCTGAATGTTAAAATGAACTCTACCAAATTATGTGAAGTTCCATAAAATTGAAATTATTTCTTTTATCATGTAAACATTCTTCCTTATACAGATCCATGGTAAACCTCCACAGATCAGTCTCACTATCACATAGAAAATATAATTGTAGAGATGATTTTCAACACTGGTAGAAATATTTGGGTGAGAGGGTACAACTGGGGTGGGGGGTGTTGGATCAAGATTCCTGGGCTATGTTTCTTATTAGTGAAACAGTGTACTAATAAACAATTTCACTAATTAAAGCCAATAACAAGAAAGAATAAAAGAGTGTCGTACACAAAAAGCTGGAGGAACTCAGCAGGTCCTGCTGAAGGGTCTTGGTCCGAAATGTTGACTGTACCTTTTCCATAGATGCTGACTGGCTTGCTTGTTTATAAAATAGCAGCATGCTCAGTTCAAATGACAGATTTAATATTTGTTCAGTAAATTAGAATAAAATTAGCATTTTGTATATCTTCCATCCATTACTGTAAAGAGTAAGACTATGAATGGATTTTTGTTGCTCTAGTATGGTTGAACAACAGATAGTCTTAAATGTTTCTAACTTGCAAAGAAACCACAAAAAGGTTGCTTTTGTCAGCTGTTACCTCAAACATCTTGATGGTAGAATTCAATGTGGATGCTCTCAGTTACTTGAATTGGGATTTTTTGTTGGGAGATAGAGAAAAGTTAAGTCAATGGAGTTGAGATTTAGATATAGTCTCAGAAATGATGCAACCTCAGAAGGCTTAATGCATATCTATCTATTGCTGTATTGAGCTAATTTATATTCTACCTTCTTAAACATAATTTTTCTAGATATAGACATACATCCTTTGAGCTGGTTCAGAATTGGTAGATAAATTCATTTTAATAGGATAAAATTAATTTTATCATCCCATGCATCTAGTGGATAACTGCTTTAAATATAAAGTTTAAGACTACGTAGCTCACTTTTAATCAAGGTAAGTAGGATCAGAACGGTAAATTAAACTGGGTTATTGCTTCAAGTTCTTTAGTTGTACGTAATAGTCACATGACCATTTAAACCTTATATCATTAATGGGACAGAGCCAAAACTTTGAGACAGAAAACCAAACTGAAGTGTTGCATACTGCCAATGGCTCATCGATAATCACAAATATATAAAAAAGCTCCAAAAGTGGATCTGAAATGTAATAAGTCTGTAAGATACATAAGATATAGGAGCAGAATTAGGCCATTCAGCCTATAAACCCTTAACCATTTTACTAGTCAAGAACCTATCTTTTTCTGCCGTTAAATAGTAGTTGATATTTTTATCCCCTTTCTCCCATCTTCTCCCACAACTCTTAACCCTTTTACCAATCAAGAAGGTATCAATTTCTGCCTTAAATATATCTAATGGTTTGGCTCTCTGTGGCAATAAATTCCACAGATTCAACACCCTCTTGTGGAAGAAGTTAGTTATCAGAGGGAGATTCATTTAGTCTGAGGCTGTGCTCTCAGAACCTAGACTCTGTATTAATGGAAACATTATCTCTATCCAGGTATTCAGTAGATTTCAGTAAGATTCGCCCTCATTCTTCCAAACACCATTGAGTGCAGGCCCAGAACCATCAAATACTTCTCATAGTTAAACCTTTCATTCCCTGTATCATGCTTGTAAACTTCCTCTGGATCTTCTCCAGGGCCAGCACATTTTTTTCTTCAATTAGTGGCCCAAAATTGCTCACAATATTCTAAATGCAGTCTGACCAATGCCTTATAAAATCTTAGTACTACATCCTTGCTTTTCTATTGTACTCATCAAAATAAATCTTAACATTGAATCTGCCTTTCTTACTACCAACTCAATCTGCAAGTTAACTTTGAGGGAATCCTGAGCAAAGTCCTGTCGCATCTCCCATTAACCATGCAAAATATCCCATGATAAATTTCTATTTGTCCTTTAATCATTCTCTAATAATGGATCATCATGAAGTTTAGCATTCATTGCCATTCTTTCCTACTCTTCAGAAAGTGATATAAGTCATCTTGAATGTTGCATTTCACATGGTGAAGGTACTCCCACAATGTTCATGGATTTGGAATTAAAAAATTTGGTCCCATTAAGAGTGGAATGATGTAAACCCACATTTTGGTGGTGTGTTACTTGACACCAAAGCTCAAGATGATGGGTATGCCATGCATTTAATTTGTTTTTTAGATGTTAAATTTTATCATTTTGAAGGCCCTTAAAGAAGCTTTGGTAATTGTAGCTATACCTGACAAGCGATGGAAGGATTTTCTAGTTAAAAGCATTGCTAAGTGTCTACAGTATGTGCATATCTATCGAAAATAATCAGCTTTAAGTGATTCTATTTGTCACACAGGACAGATGTAATACTTACTGAACTACTAATTGTATTTTTACACATGCATTCTCCAATTACAATGCTTTCTGATGAAAAGTTATCAGGAACAGAATTTTGAACCAGATCCTTAACCACATTATTTTATTCGACAAATATCGTTGTAGGTTCCAAAACATAAAATAGGAATTCTGGTTAATTCCATAACTCCTCAAGTATAGTATTGATTATTGAATTCAGCCAATGCCCATGTGAGACTTTTTTTTTGTGTACAAGAGGCAATACCATGCCCACTTGTGAGCCCATGGCCATTCCAACAATGCACATGCAGTATGTACTACACTGGCCTGCCAGAACACTGAAACTTTTGGAGGTCATTCTAGAATGACCATATATGAACAATGAATAAAGAACGTTATAAATAGAAGTTAGAGGTGATACACCCTAGCCGTTAGTCTATCATCCAACATAGATTGTGGCTGATATCTTACACCAGTACCACTTTACTGCACTAGCCCCTTATTCCTTTATTATCTTAATATCCAAAAATCTACTGAGATCTACCTGAACATACATTGCATATGACACTCCATAGCTCTTATAGACGGAGAGTTCTAAGACACAACATCCTCTGGATCAAGAAATGTTTTTCTCATCTCTCTCCAGTATGGCCAACCCCTCATTTTGTGTTGTGACCCTTTGTTCTAGACATCCCTGCCTGTTTGAACATAATTTCTTCATGTGCCCTGTCAAGCCCAGAAGATTTTTGAATATTTCAGTGATGATATTATTCATTCTTCTCAACTAAAGATAGTGCAAGCCCTGTCCCTATAATCTTTGTTCCTAAGGTAAACGTTTCGTGCCAATGTTATGTTTTGTAACTGCAAAACATTAAACTAATCCAAAGGAAGACATGGAAATTGGGAATATGTGGTTAACTTCAGGTTTACTTTAAGCGAGGCACCCATGTATCACATGGCAGTGATGATGTATGTAATCCATGTATTTATACATATAACCCGTAATGAATTATTTAAAGAACACGAATGCTTAATCAAACAATTTATTTACAATATTACTCAAATATTACTTAAGTATTAAATCCTTCCTGCATAGCTATAAACTCCAACTCAATAGAATTGCATTATTATTATATAATGCAACTACTATATACAGAAATCCACAGCGCTGTATATTTTAAATTGTCCCATTCAGGCTGAAAGAGTTAATCGCTGTGGAGGCTTTCTTACTCTTGTGGGATAATACCTTTCCTAACAAGGGGCCACTCTGCTTGGCAGATGAGATTTGTGGCTGTGAAAACAATCTCGGCTTCTTCAGCCTCCTCCATGGTGGTTGTAGGAGTTGACTCTGAGACTGCAGAAAGTGGTTCTGACAGTGATAGCCAGCTTTCATCTTCTTCCTTCTTCTTCTAGTTTGTGGATCTTCATCTTGGGAAGGTGCATTTAGTTCACTGGAATATTCTCTTATTAACCCTTCTATTAGACCCGGCTGGTGGCATAGTGGCATCAGCGCCGGACTTCGGGACGGAAGGTCCCGAGTTTGAATCCGGCCGGCTCCCCTGCACGCTTTCCATCCGTGCTGGGTTACGAGCTGGTGATCTCTTTGGAAACTCACCCGGCAGAAGGCAATGGCAAACCACTGCTGTAACTTGCCTCGTACGTGGTTCCCCACTACGTCAGAGAGGCATGGAGGGAAATCATCCACTAACCGGAGAAACTCCGGATGCCACGTACCTTTCCAATCCTTCTATTGCTCCCTTTACAATCTGATCTCTCCTCTTGGTTCCCTATTTGCAATGTCATCTGATGAATCCTCTATTTTTGCATCTCCATTGATTCCTTTATTTTTGCCTTCCGTTCATCCAGTTTGGCTTTGATGTTTGCATCTACTTTTACAAGAAGCTTTTTGTATCCTACTTGAAGTTCATGCAATCACCTTAATGCATGCAGAGTAGATTCTGGTTCTCTATACTCACAAAAGCCAAGTACTTGCAACTTTCCTGAATCTCCTTGAACTCATTTCTAGCTTAAAACCAAGCCATATTTCGCAGGTAACTGCCTGATTAACATATCAGAAGCTTTCTCAGATATCTTGCCTACAAAAACTGATGTAGTCAGACCATTGCTTTCATCTATTCCAGAATTCCTCTGGTTAGCAGTACCCTTTCCTGGTCCAATATGCTTTCCAACCAGAGGCACAGAGGTTGGCACCAATGCCTGTTTGTTCTCTGTTGGGAAACAGTTCATGGTGTACAGCATGGAGACAGTTGTAGCGTGCAAATAGTGGATGGATCTCCAATCAAGTTGTAGTTGCTTCAGCCACTCATGTCCCCACAACATTGGTCGTCCTGTTTTTACCACATAGAAGCCCAATGTGGCTTCTTGGTTGTTGTATTTCATAGTGGCAAATGTCATTTCCACAGGAGTTATCTTTCCTCCAGTATAAGTTCTTAGTTGAATATCTGCAGGCATCAGTTTGGTATCAGTGAAATGCCATTCAAGCTCATTTTGTGGAATGACTGAAACAGCTGAACCAGTGCTAATTCCATTTTAATTAATTTGCCATTCACTTTTGGTGTGTAAACCATATTGCTTGTCTGTTGCTAGTTTTTATATTATAAATCTTAAGGCTACTCAGTCCTGTGTCACTCTCATTTATCAGGTTTTTCATCAACAGCATGCAGATTAGTGTTCCTTCTGAAAGTGTTAGCTTTTTCTCTTCCCTGTGCAGTCCATTTATTTTTGTCAGCCCAACATGCTCTTTGTATGTGCCCTACTTTGTTGCATTTTCTGCAAGTTTCACAAGATCCAGGAATATGTGTTGAACCATGTTTACTTTAAGTGAGGTGCCCACGTATCATGTGGTCATGTGATAATGTATGCGATAATTTATATGTATAAACCGTAATGAATTATTTAAAGAACAGAAATACTTAATCAACCAATATATTTACAAAATAACTCAAATATTTCTTAAATATTAACTATAGAACAGTGTCTTCCCTACCAAGGAGTCAAGCTGGTGAACCTTTGTTACTTCCTCCATTGGACCATATTCAGAAGCTCCAGATATGGTAAAGTTTATCACAAAAAATTGTATTGGCACTTAGCATATTAGCATTCCGAGAAATATCTCTGGGTATTCGTATTTATAATTATGTTGAACAATTGGGTGAATAAGCCCTGGAAATTAGGGTTAGAGTTAGGATGTAGACATTTTGCTGCTGTTTTACCTTTTGCCTTTATTATGATTATATTATGCAAACTACCAGTGATGCTGCTGCAATTAAGTTTTCAGTGTTTCTGTGCACACATGTACAAATGCATATGACACCAAACTCGACTGCATATGAAATTCACATCTGTTAGCATCTTCTGGTTCTACTGCTATTGCATTGTTTCTATTATGAGGCTGATTGTTTTGGATGTCAACAATGAGGTACTTCCTGTTCCCCTCCATACTGTAGATGCTGTCAGACATGCTCAGTTCCTCCAGCATTTGTGTGTGTAGCTTCCTGTTCTATAATGTCTTGCAAAAAAGCAAAGCAAAGCTTTTGTGTCTCTTCCAATCCTGGTTGTTTCAGCTTTTACTGGTAAACAGTTGCATGAATATCCTGCATGTGCAAATTTCAGCTGTGAATCTTTGCAAACTTTTCAACTAACAGGGCACATCATAGCTGACTCTCATTGTGTTCTTTTCAAAACATCTGTACACATCCAATTTCTAACCAGAGCAACTATGGGGGAAAATTCTGACTGATTTTATTTTTCCTGGCTGTAAGCCTGAGATTTTGATATGAACCCCTTATTTATTCGCTGAGGGCTTAGCTCACACATTGCAGTCAAGGAATAGAATCTGGAAGCTCCTTAGCTTTTCGGGGAAATCATTAATGTTCTCTACGCCACTGGAATGGTTTCAATCTGTGAAAGCATAAGATAGGTTAAATATTAAAATAATTATAACAATTCTGATTTTCTTCTTAACATGTTCCATTTGTTTTTCAGAGTGAAAATAAGTTTGTTTCAGGGTTAAGCTCAAGAAAGGATTTTAGCAATCAAAATATTGCTGACCAACACGTGACTGAAAAGATAAAAATAGAAGATGAGCATTATAAACTTTCTAGTTCCAACAGGGGAACTCAGCAAGCTAAAGATTTATTATTCCTGAAGGATCTGAATGGAACAGATAGGTCACAACAAACGGATCTGAAACTTCCGATAACTTTACACTCACTTCCACCTGGAATCAAACTGCAGATTCAAGGTTCATCTTCAACATGTGAAGTGGTCAAATTCACCAAATTAACTGGACCAATAGCAACTAACAAAATAAGTGACATTAGATTACAGACACAAGTGGACCCATCCTTGAAGATCAACACTATAAATGTTCCTCTTACTGTGCCTCCTACTGAAGCAGGTACTTCTATCTATCTGTATTAATTAAATATAATGTATTGTTTACAAGCCTTATATGAATTCAGTGTAGTCCTGATGTTAGTCATTTTACAAAGACAGCAGTTTGCTCAACATCCTACTTTCAGCAATAAATATCCAGGAGCCCTGAACTTGTGGTTATTGTGTAGCAGTTTAAAGTCAAGCAGTGTAAGTGTGCTGGGTTCCTACCATTCTCGTAAGAACATGGGCAATAATTGCACCAAGGGCCTTGTGAAAGGCATTTTAAAGATTTGTTTGGTGGTGATCTTCTGATATTTATTTAGATAATTATGAATATTTAAGAAACAGATTGTTTTATGAATAATATACTTAGATTATGCTGAGTACAGATACAAAGCCAATGAAATGCAGTTAGCATCTAACCAGATATGCAAAGAATAGTGTTGTTTACAAAATA
Source organism: Mobula hypostoma (assembly GCF_963921235.1). Classification (NCBI taxonomy): domain Eukaryota; kingdom Metazoa; phylum Chordata; class Chondrichthyes; order Myliobatiformes; family Myliobatidae; genus Mobula; species Mobula hypostoma. Next base: position 84,644,116 of record NC_086103.1, on the reverse strand, counting down.
ATTGCAAATAAAAGGTAAGTGCTACAGCACACAAATGTAAAAATACTGAGACAGTACAATACGGATGCAATACTGCTTAGTGCTGTGATGTGAGGTACAGCAGTGTCACAGCCTTAGGGAAGAAGCTTTTCCTGTGCCTGCTGGTGTGGGAACGGAGGCTCCCGTAGCGCCTACCGGATGGGAGGAGAGTAAAAAGTCCATGGTTAGGGTGAGATGCATCCCTGATAATGCTTTTCGCCCTGCCCAGGCAGCGTTTATGGTAGATGTTCTCAATGGTGGGCAATTGGGTGCCGATAATCTGCTGGGCAGTGTTCACCACATGCTGGAGTGCATTGTGGTCCGATACGGGACAATTGCCATACCACACTGAGATGCAGTTGGTGAGTATGCTCTCAATGGTACAATGGTAAAAGTCCGTCAGTATCCTGGGACAGAGTTGAGCTTTCTTCATGCTCCGCAGGAAATAAAGGCTCTGTTGCGCCTTTTTGATCAGGTTGGAAGAGATCAGGGACCAGGTGAGATCCTTGGAAATGTGGACAGTAATGAATTTGAAGCTTGATACACGCTCCTCTACAGCTCCTTTGATGTAGATGGGGTCGTGAGCGTGGCTCCTAGCACGCCTGAAGTCCACAATGATTTCCTTGGTCTTCTGGTGTTAAGAACCAGGTTGTTGTCAGCACACCATGCGACCAGGTGCTGGACCTCGTCCCTGTAGGCCACCTCGTCATCCCCTCTGATCAGACCAACCACCGTAGTGTTGTCTGTGAACTTGATTATGGAGTTGGAACCATGTACAGGAACGCAGTCATAGGTGAAAAGGGAGTACAGAAGAGGGCTCAGCACACAGCCTTTAGGCACGCCAGCGTTCAGGGTGAGAGTGGAGGAGGAGAGGTTGTCTAACTTAACTGATTGGGGTCTGTTAGTCAGAAAGTCCAAGGTCCAATTGCAAAGGGATGAGCTGATACCAAGCTGGCGAAGTTTGGTGATCATCTTAGAGGGGATCACAGTATTGAATGCTGAACTAAAGTCAGTGAACAGCATTCTGATGTAAGAGTTGGGGCTGTCAAGGTGGGTCAGGGCAGAGTGAAGTGCCGTGGAGATGGCATCCTCTGTTGACCTGTTGGTGCGATAGGCAAATTGACGGATTCTAAACATGCTGGACAGAATGCAAGCCCAGGAACTGGTTCCAATAGCACCCATTTTTCATAAGCAAATGCACGTGGAAGCAATTTTGGCTGGGGAGATCACAGAACTGAATATTTCAAGGTGGCATCATGCCCAGTGGGAACTTGGGCTGAGCACTTCTATGTAGAGTTCAGACACTTGTGCATGTTATTTTCTTGGCTTTATTTGCAAGCCTAATGGCATCACGTGTTTGCATGCAATGATAACCTCTGTTGAACAGTTAGGAAAAATGAATATATCCCCCAAGATCACCAAATTAAAGGTGAATTTCTGTCCTTTCATGAACCACACTACCCTTGAGGATAGTGTGTTTAAATGACTCCTCGCTCTAATCAGAGGTCTAAGAAATTTGGCCTGTCCCCTAAAACCCTCACTAATTTTTATAGATGCACCATAGAAAGCATTCTTCTAGGGTGCATCAGAACCTGGTATGGAAGTTGTCCTGTCCAAGACCGGAAGAAGCTGCAGAAGATCTTGAACACGGCGCAGCACATCACACAAACCAGTCTTCCGTCTGAGGACTCACTTTGCACTGCACACTGTCGGAGCAGTGTTGCCAGGATAATCAAGGACACGACCCACCCAGCCAACACAATTTTCGTGCCTCTTCCCTCCAGGAGAAGGCTCAGGAGCTTGAAGACTCATACGGCCTGATTTGGGAATAGCTTCTTTCCAACTGTGATAAGGCTGCTGAACGGATCCTGACCCAGATCTGGGCCGTACCCTCCAAATATCCCAACCTGCCTCTCGGTTTTTTTGCACTACCTTACTTTCCATTTTTCTATTTTCTATTTATGATTTATAATTTAAATTTTTAATATTTACTATCGATTTGTAATCCAGGGAGCGGGAAGCGCAGAATCAAATATCACTGTGATGATTGTACGTTCTAATATCAATTGTTTGGCGACAATAAAGTATTAAGTATAAGTATAAATTCATAAGACGTGAGCAGAATTAGACCATTCAGCTCATCGGGTCTGCTCTGCCATGAGAATTAGTTTACCTCAACTCCATCCTCCTGCCATCTTTCCAAAACATTTGGAATATAATTTAAATACACCCAATGACTTGGCATCTAAGGCCATCTTTGGCAATGAATTGCACAGATTCACCACCCTATGGATAAAGAAATTCCTCCTCACCTCTGTTCTAAAGGGATTTCTTTTTATTCTGAGGCTGTGCCCCCTTGTTCTTGACTCTACCACTATGGGAAACATACTTTCCACGTCCACTCTATCTAAGCCTTTCGATATTAAGTAGTCTTCAATTAGATCCTCTATCCCCCCCGCCCCCAAACTCTAGCAAGTACAGGCTCAGAGCCATCAAGCACTCCTCATACATTATCCTTTTAATTCTTGGGATCATTTCCTGAATCTCCTGTGGACCCTCTCCAATGCCAGCACCTCCTTCCTTAGATAAGGGGCCCAAACTGTTCACAGTGTATTCTGACAAATGCCTCATAAAGTCTCAGCATTACATTCCTGCTTTTATATTCTAGTCCTCTTGAAATTAAGGCATTGCATTTGCCTTCTTTTCTAACAACTCAACCTGCAAGTTAAAATTTAGAGAATCCTACAATAGGACTCCCAAGTCTGATTTCTGAAATTGTTCCATATTTACAAAATAATGTACGCATTTATTCCTTCCACCAAAGTGCAAGACCCTACACTTCCCTGCACTGTGTTCCACCTGCCACTTCTTTGTGTATTTTCTGGTTCTGTCCAAGTCCTTCTGCAGACTCCCTGCTTCCTTAATACTACCTGTTCCTCCACCTATATCTGTATCATCCGCAAATTGAGCCACAAAGCCATCAATTCCATTGTCCAGATCATTAACATATAACGTGAAAAGTAGTGGATCCAACAACAGCCCCTGCGGAACATCACTAGTCATCGACAGCCAACCTGAAAAGGCCCACTCTTTTGCGTTCTGCCATACAGCCAATCTTCTGTCCATGCCGGTATCGTTACTGTAGTTCCATGGGCTCTTGTTTAACAGCCTCATATGCAGCACTTTGTCAAAGGCCTTCTGGAAATCCAAGAAAACAACATTCACAAACTCTCCTTTGTCTATTCTGTCTGTTATTTCCTCAAGGAATTCTAACATATTTGTCAGTCAAAATATCCCCTTAAGGAAATAATACTGACTTCTGTCTGTTTTATTGTGTGCCTCCAAGTACCCCAAAACCTCATCCTTTAAGAAATGGACTGTTAACATCTTGCCACTGAAGTCAGGCTAACTGGCCTATAATTTACTGTCTTTTGCCTCTCTCTCTTCATAAAGAGTAAAGTGACAGTTGCAATTTTCCATTCTACAAGAACCATTCTAGAATCTAGTGATTCTTAAAAGATCATTACAAATGCCTCCACAATCTCTTCAGTCATCTCTTTCAGAACTCTAGGGTGAAGTCCTTCTAGTCTAGGTGACTTATCTCCCTTCAGACCATTCAGCTTCCCAAGCCACTCTTGCCTCTCTTTTACTCTCTATTTATCTGAAAAAACTTCCGGTGTCCTCTTTTATATTATTGGCTAGCTTACCTTCATATTTAATCTTTTCTCTCTTTGTTGAGTCTATGTGGAAACCACATTAGCTTTGCTATAAATGAGCTTTCTCTGCCTACCTTTCAGTATTCAGCACCAGAGTGTGCTGCTTTACAGTACGCATTATATTTGGTCAAGATGAAATAAAGGGAGAAACAATATGCAAGACAGCAGTATACACATCAGCTCATCTGTGAAGAGTTAGCAGGAAGGAAAGAATTCAATAGCAAGTTCACTTAGTCCAGATTCTTAATAGCTTCCCAATATTCCTGTGATTGGATACCTGCATCTCCAGATCCTTTCACTGAAACTGGCAGCTCAGTCCTCATACCAGGAGGAATCTTTTCAACCATTTTCAAAGTATGAATGTTTCCACTCTCAGTGAAGTGGTAATGGTACTATGTATTTGTGCCTTTAAGTTTTTATTGATCTTTAAGTGCCTTATTCAGAGTATTTGTAATGAGTGTGAGCCAAACAAGAACGGCAAGACTCTTAACCAATGGGACTGATGGATCTTCATTCAACTGCTCAGAGTCTCAACCAGGAAGAGTAAATTACAATAAATCTTGACAAGGAAACTAAACCAACTTTTGAGGTAAAGGCCAGAATTTAGGGAGTAAGATAAAAAGTTAAGTAAAATTGGACGGTATGTCAAATGTGTGTATTATTTTAAATCTTTGACATTCATTAACTGAATCCACACTTAGAGTGAAGTTCTTTGTCCGTAATCATCACTTCTTATATTAAAATTCAATTTCTGTAAGATTTTCTGATATGTTTATTGGGGTAATAGTATTCTTACGTTGTATTCAGTATAACTGCTGTTTCAGTGAAGAAATATGACATACTTTACAGCAAGTTCTAGAATTCTGCATTTGACTGTAGATAAGTTTCTATTCAGTTTACTCCAAGTAAGTGGAGGGCATAGTGGCTGATCCAGTGGAGCTGCTCTCCGTAGCTCCAGTAATTTGGCTTCAATCTTAACCTCAAGTGTTTGAATGTTCTCCCTGTTTACCACCTGGGTTTATAATAATGCTTCATTTTCCATTCCAAAGTTGTGACGATTGATAGAGTAGTCAATTCCTGTAAATTACCTCCAGTGTGTAGGTGAATGTTAGAATCTGAGAGGAAGTGAAGAGAATAAAAATAGAATGCTCTGTCTACCAGAGAAAGCAGGATCTCCCAGTGGCCACACATTTTAATTTCACGTCCCATTCCCATTCTGATATGTCTATCCATGGCCTCCTCTACTGTCAAGATGAAGCCACACTCAGGTTGGAGGAACAACACCTTATATTCCGTCTGGGTAGCGTCCAACCTGATGGCATGAACACTGAATTCTCTAACTTCTGTTAATGCCCCTCTTCCCCCTTGTACCCCATCTGTTATTTATTTATTTTATACACATATACACACACAAACACACACACACACACACACACACACACACACACACATATATTCTTTTTCTCTCTCTCCTTTTTCTCCCTCTGTCCCTCTCACTATACTTCTTGCCCATCCTCTGGGCTTCACCCCTCCCCCTTTCTTTCTCCCTAGGCCTCCTGTCCCATGATCCTCTCATATCCCTTTTGCCAATCAACTGTCCAGCTCTTGGCTCCATCCCTCCCCCTCCTGACTTCTCCTATCATTTTGGATCTCCCCCTCCCCCTCCCACTTTCAAATCTCTTACTAGCTCTTCTTTCAGTTAGATCCGACGAAGGGTCTCGGCCCGAAACGTCGACTGTACCTTTTTCTAGAGATGCTGCCTGGCCTGCTGTGTTCACTAGCAACTTTTATGTGTGTTGCTTGAAATTCCAGCATCTGCAGATTTCCTCGTGTTTGCATGAATAAATGGGTGCTTGATGGTCGGCATGAATTTGGTGGGCTGAAGGGCCTGTGCTCATGCTGAATGACGCTATGAAGTGGGTCTTGCCACTAATATTAAATCTAGATTTTTATTATGGATCCTTCTAAATTCAGCAGTATTTGAGGAATGTGTATAGATAATGCAAAGAAAGACCTTCATCTTTATAGAATATCTTTTTGCAAAGTTAACCTGTTACATCCCAATGTTTACTGTAATCAGACCCACACCATGGATTCTGTTTGTGATTCATTCTCCTAGGATTCGTAATTTAACACTTTAAACAATTGTTATGACTTAATTCTACTTGTAGGACAAAAACCCAACCCATTACTCAAGAAAGGAAAGCACTATACCAGGCATTTTGCAAATCAGATTGCTTTTCACTAAAAGCTTTGAGCACTTTCAGAAATCCCTCATCTCTACAGCGATGATCTTATTTCATACTCTTGGTAATTAAGTGCCACATCATTTTCACTTCCTGTGATTCTTGCATTCATATGCAATGAAGTACATCACTTTTGTCCCATTGCAAGCATGTGCATACATTTTGGTTAATTTCAAAGTTCAAAATGAATTTATCATCAAAGTACATACACTGTTTGTGACCATATACACTTTGAGATTCATTTTCATGCAAGCATTCTCAATAAATCCAATAACCATAATAGAATCAATGAAAGACTGAACCAACAGCTCAGAAAACCAGGGTGCGAAAAACAATAAACTGCAAACACAAAAAGGAAGAATAAAAAGAAATAATAAATAAATGAGCAATAAATATTGAGAACATAAGATGAAAAGCCTTTGAAAGTGAGTTTATAGGTTGTGGGAACAGTTCAGTGAAGTTATCCCCTCTGGTTAAAGAGCCTGATGGTTGAGGGGTAATAAGTGCTCCTGAATTGGTGGTGTAAGTCCTGAGGCTCCTGTACCTTCTTCCTGATGGCAACAGTGAGAAGAGAGCATGACCTGAGTGGAGGGGGTCCCTGCTGCTTTTCTGAGACAGTGTTCCATGTAAATGTAGTAGGGAGGGGTTTACCTGTGATGGACTAGGCCATATCCACTACTAGTAGGCTTTTCCACTGAGGGGCATTGGTGTTCCCACACCAGGCTATGATGCAGCCAGTCAATATACTCTCCACCACAAATCTATAGAGGTTTTTGAAAATTTTAGATCTTGTGCTGAATCATCACCTATTTCTAAGGAAGTGGATGTACTGCCGTGCTTTCTTTGTAATTGTATTTAAGTGCTGGGCCCAGGACTGGCCCTTTGAAATGAAAACACTGATGAATTTAAAGTTGCTGACCCTCTCCAGCTCTGATCCCCCAATGAGGACTGGCTCATAGACTATGCTTTCCTCCTTCTGAAGTCAATAAACAGCTTCTTGGCCTTGCTGACATTGAGCAAGAGGTTGTTGTTATGACCTCACTCAGCCGGATTTTCAGTCTCCCTCCTATATGTCAATTTGTCACCACCTTTGATTCGGCCAATGACAGTGGTGACGTAAGCAAACTTGAATATGACATTGGAGCTGTACTTAGCCCCACAGTCATAATTGTAAAGCAAGTAGAACAGGGGGCTAAGCACACAGCTTTGTGGTGCACCTGTGCTGATGGAGATTGTGGAAATACTGTAGCCAATCCAAATTGACTGGTGTCTCCAAGTGAGAAAATCAAGGATCTAATTGCACAAGGAGGTATTGAGGCCAAGGTCTTGAGGTTTATTGATGAGGTCTGAGGGGATGATAGTATTCATTTTTTATGAATTAATGTTAATTTTATTCCAATTAAAATTGTTCATCTGAATTTGAAAGTGCTATGGTTCATAGTTAACGTTGGCTGCAGGATATTATTTCTTAGAAGGCTTACTTTTTGAAAGATTTTAACAATCATGATTTTGTATTTCTTTGCATATTCTTCAAAAGTAGAAAAAACATTTGTTGGTAGATCAAGGGTTCCCAACCTGGGGTCCACAGACCCATGGTTAATGGTAAGGGTCCATAGCATAAAAAAGGTTGGGAACCCATGGTGAATGGTTACCTATGATAATTTGGAACAGAATTTGATATTCATTCTTACATTATTTTAAAACTTTTCGATGTATTTAGTTCAGCAAGAGGAGAGTCAGGAATAAATAGGGACAGAGATGATGATCTGTATATAGCAGCATAACACATTCTATAGCCGGAACACTAAACAAAAGTTTTGTATGAATCTTTGTCAAGATTGCAAGATACTGATAAAATTAGAGGACATAGATTTTGGATAAAGATGAGTGATTAGATGAGATTTAAAAGTGTTCTTTTTCACCCCGATAGTGGTGAGTAATGGAATCAATTGCCTGAAGAAGTGGTGGAAATAGAGTCATTGACAGCATAGGTATTGTCTGGATAACCACTTTAATTGTTTAGGCAGAGAAGGCTACTGGCCAAGTGCTGGCAGATGAGATTAATACAGATGGTTTCCTACTGGTAGGCTTGGTGTGGTGGGCTGAATGGCCTGTTTCTTTACTGCATGAGCCCCTAGTACAGAGGAGATGCCAGAAGACTGAAAATGATAAATATAATATGTTGTTCAAAAAGGAATACACTTGCAACACCTCTTATTATAGTTGTGGGGAAGCTTGTCCAACAATAATCAGGAAAAACAGTCATGGGCTGTTGGAAAAGTTTGAGCTGAAAAAAGAGAGCCTGCATGGATAATTTCAAAGGACATAATGTTTGACTAAGTTGATAGAAATTTCTGATCGGATAACAGAGAAAACTGATGAAGGGAATATGGTGGATGTGCACTCCTTGGCTGTCAAAAGGCTAGTGGGCGAAGCTGAGGCTCATTGAATTAAAGGGTCAGGAACAGCCTGGACAGAAAATGGACAAAAATGCAATAAGAGTGGTGATGCATGCTTGCTTTTCAGAATGAAAGAATGTATTTTGCACTACTTTCCATCAGTCAGTGTCGAGATAAGTGCCTTTTTTGATAACATGTTAATAAATTAAACATGTGCACACAGGGAAATTTACAAGTTTTCTAATGATATGAGATTTACAATCATGGTAGAAGAATGAGGATAATATGAATAGAAGAGCAGAAGGCATAGATAGCAAGGACATTGGACATACCTGTGAAAGATGAGATATAACACAGAGATTTGTGACCATTTGGTATAAAGAACAGAGAAATAATATAAACTAATTTGCAGAGTTCAGAAGGCTGGGTAATAACTGTGGATCTGGGCATGTACTGCATCAATGGGCTCCGCTTCATTGCAGTGCAATGAAGCAAGTACCAGGGATGGAGGCTGTACTCAAATTCCCTTTATTGTAGTTGAATAACTAGCAGTAGTGGCGGGTATAACAATATCTCAAGATTCATACTGTCGCCATATTTTGTATCCTGGCAGTCAGTGCTTTACACCAGAATAAACTTTTTGACCAACAGACTACAAACAATAAGGATAGGCAACAGAACCTCCACCATGATTATTCTGAACACTGGTGTCCTCAATGTTGTGTCCTCAGCCCCATTCTCTACCTATAACTGTGTGATCCATCTACAAGTTTGCAGATAATACCGCCATAGTGAGCCACATCTCACCAGGTAACAATGAGACGGATCACAGGAAGGAGATAGAGAGCTTAGTGACGTGGTGTCATGAAAATAACCTCTCCCTTAATGTCAACAAAACAAAACAGAAAGGGTGGTGGTGCACATGCTTCGGTCTATATCAGTGGTGTTGAGGTTGAGAGGACTGAAAGCTTTAAGTTCCCAGGTGTGAACATCACTAATAACCTGTCCTGCTCCAACAACTTGATGTTATAGCCAAGAAAGCTCACCAATGCCTCTACTTCGTTGGAGACAAAAGAAATGTGAGCTTGTCAACCCTACTAATTTTTATCTAGATGCATAACAGCATGCTCTGCATGTTACCACAAGAAACTGCAGAGAGTTGGGAACACAGTTCAGTACACTATGGGATCTAATCTCCCCTTTATGGGCTATATATATATTTTTCGCTGCCTTACCAAAGCAGCCAGCATTATCAAAGACCCTACCCACTCTGGACATTCTCTTTTCCCTTCTCCCATCGGACAGAAGATACAAAAGCCTGAAAGCATGTACCACCAGGCTCAAGGACAGCTTCTATCCCACTGTTAACACTGTTGAATGGGCCACATGTATATTAAAATGGACTCTTGGACTCTGAGTCTCCCCTCAATGACCACATGTACATCTACTTGTTAATGCAATTATCTAATCAGCCAGTCACGTGGCAGCAATCCAATGCATAAAAGCATCCCAACATGGTCAAGAGGTTCTGTTATGGTTCAGACCAGCATCAGAATGGGGAAGAAATGTGACCCAAGTGACTTTAACTGTGGAATGATTGTTGGTGCTGGAAGGGGTGGCTAGGCATCTCAGAAACTGATGACCTCCTGGGATTTTCATGCATTGCAGTCTCTAGACTACAAAGAATGGTTCAAAAAGCAAAAAAAAAATTCAGTAGTTCTGTGGGCTTAAAGGCCTTGTTAATGAGCGAAGTCAGAGTAGAGTGGCCAGACTAATTCAAGTTAACAGGAAGGTGACAGTAACATCTTACAATAGTAGTTTGCAGAAGAGCATCTCAAACCTTGAAGTGAATGGGCTACAGCAGCAGAGGAGCTGGAATAAGCACTTGGTAGCCACTTTATTAGGAGAAGGAGGTACCAGACAAAGTGGCCACTGAGGGTACCTCCTTATGATTTTGCACTTTATCATTTCACTGCATGGAACTTTTTTTGGTAGCTTTAAAACTTTATTTCACACTGTTGTTGTTTTACATTATCGTGCCGCAATGCAGTGAGCAATGATTTGTTCTGTATGAACAGTATTCAAGACAAACTTTTCACTCTATATTTGGACTTGTGACAATAATACACCAAAACCAATACCAATGCCATACTGTGCACATACATATACACCCAATACTAACATTCTTTTCTCTTAAAAAACAAACCTATAACAACAATAATAATCTGTATTCTGTTTACTATTAAATCTTTCAGCCAATTATTTACATGTAAAATAAAAATACACAAACACAAATGTGTACAATGTATATGCACAATCAACTATAACAGAAATAAAAATCTGTTCACTTTCTAATGCTCTCAAGTACAGTACCACAATAATAACTCAACATGATAACAGAGTAATGACTGATAAATGCAGTGAATGACATCTCCAATAGACTTCAGTTACAACAGATCTCAGATACCATGCTGAAGTTTTACTTGAACAGTATGTGACAATAGGTATGTCACTTGCATCTCTAAACGTCAATTTTAATCTCCACTAATTCAGCCATTAACCAACACAGTAATTACAATTATACATTGGTTTCAAAATGCTTCCAAATACCACAGACCAATAATGAAAATATCTAATTTAATTTTTTTCTGTTTTCCATCTTTTTGCCTTCACACATGTTCTGATACATCACATCTTTTACTAGCTTCATGTGGCCTCCGGATTTTTTCTTTTTTCTGCTGATTTTTTTGAAGCTGGGAAATCATTATCTCTGACCTTCCACAACCTTATGGCTTCCAGTGAACACAACACAATCATTACAATGCTCAACCTTTCTTGCTGTGCTCGGTTACAACTTAGTGAACAGGCAGATCAATGAGAGAATTCAACAAACTTGCAGGGCATGTTGAGAAATTGATTAGTAAGGCATATGGGATTCTAGAAATAGAGCTATTGAGAACTATAGCAGGAAGTTTTGTTGAATCTGTATGAAAGACTGGTTCAACACACGAGTATTGCATAAAAATGTGCTTAGCATGCTTATGGAAAGAAACAATTGTCCTAAAGACTGCACAAAAAAAATCAATTGAATGACTTCAGAGATGAGAGATTTCAGCTATAAAGTTAGATACGAAAAGTTAATGCTGTTCTCTATCAAACAAAGAAGGTTGATGATGGAAGATCTCATAGATACACTCTATACAAGTAAATAAAGTAAAGCTATTCTACAGATGGCTTTAAATATAAACATATATTTAAAATTCAGAGCAAAAGGTATAAAGTTGAGGAAAACCATTTTTCCTCAAGGTGTAAATGACTTTGAATTGGTTGGAAACAAAATTAATCAACAGCAAAAAAAAAAATTGGGTCAGCATTTGAAAGGAAATAATTTTCAGAACTATGTGGAAAATTCAGGGGAATTGGTGGAACTGCTTCACAAGGACCTGATTTTCTGAGTAGCTTCTGTCTGAATCTATAGATAACATTTTAAGTATATATTTACTTAAAATGACAAAATATTTTGACATAGAGGCACATAATTTCCTGCATTGATAATACCAGAGATCTATTATAAATGCTTTTATTTGCATAGTGAATTTTTATTGCTGACTTACTCTGGAACTTCATGATTTTCTAATTGCAGCAGCAGGAAAGTCAATGAGCATTTACTTCACATCGATTTCTCCTTCCAGTAAACAAATCCCCCCCCCCACTTCATTTAATCCCCACTCTGAACTTTTACTTCTTCTCACCTTACTTCCCCCTGGGTCACTTCCTCCTTTCCTTTCTATTATGGTATACTCTTCTCTCCAATCATATTCCTTCTCCTCCAGCCCTTGACCCTTCCCACCCACCTGGCTTCTGCTATCACCTTCCAGCTAGCCTCTTTCCCCTCCTCCATTGGAAAAAGAACCAACATTGTCATTACCAAAATGGACATAGAAGTGCAACAGACTTAATCTTTAAACCATAACGTTGATCCATTAAGGTATACTATATAAACCCACCAAGAAAGAGGACACAATAACATCCACATTCTATTTTTGTGGTATGTTGTTGGCATCACACAATAGGAAAAGGTTTCCAATACATGTGTAGTTACCAAGCTTTGCAGTATTCATCAAGCAAGGAAGACTTTTCTGACTTTGGCATGTGCACAGGATGAAAGTTGGGCACATCTTTGAGAATCTAATAATAAAGGAATAGCCTGAGCCAAAGCACTAGTAGAGTAACCAAACTTCCATTGTAAGGATGTTAATACAAGTGGCATAAAAGCTTACAATATTAATTATGACAAGAAGATAAAGGAATTTGGCATTTCCCTGTTGACCCTCACTAGCTTTTATAGATACACCACAGAAAGCATCTTATCTGAATGCTTCACAACTTGATATGTCAGCTACTCGGATCAGGACCGCAAGGAATTGCAGCTCAGTCCATCAGGCAAACCGGTCTCACCTCCACGGGATATCTACTCTTCTTGCTTCCTCAGTAAAGCAGCCAGCATAATCAAATACCCCACCCCACCCCACCCCAGTATTCTCTCACTGATACAGAACCTTAAAATCTGCACCACCATACTGAAGGGGCATCTCTATCCCACTGGTATAATGCTTCAATGGACCTCTTGTACATTTTAGATGAACCCTTTTCTTTACCATTGACCTCATCGTGGACCTTGTGTATTATAGTCTGCTTGCACTGTCTTTGTAACTGTAACACTATGTTCTGCATTCTGTTATTCCTTTACCCTTTGTACTACCTCAGAGCACTTATGTTTTGGAGTGACCTGTCTGGATGGCTTGAAAAACTAATTTTTCGTTGTACCTCAGTACACATGACAGTAATAAAACAAAATTCTGCATCTGATACAGGGCTCATGTACTTAAGATAAGAGGGGGTAAGTTCAAAGGAGATGTGAGTGGCAGGATTTTACTCACAGAGTGGGGATGCCTGGAATGTGCTGACAGAGGTGGGGTTTTTTTTGCAGATATGACAGATGTGTTTAAGAGACTTGTAGATAGGCACGTGAATGTGCAGAGGGTGGAGGGATTCTGTCGGTAGAAGGGATTAGTTTATTTAGGTATTTCATTACTAGTTAGTTTGCTAGGAACAGCATTGTGGTCTGAAATGCTTGTTCCTATCTTGTACTTTCTATGTTTAATCTTTTATGGACAGCAGAGTGGCACATGAGTTAGTGTAGGGTGTCACAGAGCTCCACGAATCAAAGTTCAGTTCTACATGGGGTGCACATTTTTCCAGTGAAAACATCATTTTTCTGTGAGTGTTCTGTTCTCTTTCCCATCCAAACATAATCGGGTTAATATGCCCTGGCACCCTAAGGGTAAGTGGGTGGCAGGACAATCATATGGAGTTGATGATAGATCACAGGGAATGAAAGACTGGGACATGCTGAGAACTACCTCAGATTTAGTGGACCAAATGGCTTTCCTCTTTGCCAATTCAGTGTTAGACTCCTTCATATTTGTTGCACACAGTTTTCTGCCAGGCTTCCCAATCCACTAACCTTTTAAGAACGTACAGTACAGATCTTTATCTGTAGCTTAGCTCATTGTAACATCATGCAATCTTTTTGGATATGATGTGTTGATCATAGGTCTGAGTGTGAGGCTTTCAACAATGCTGAGGGCAAGGTAAAGTTTGTACATTTCCACATAATAGAACTTTCAGTAGCTAAGTTCTTTCTGCTTCTCTTTATCCTGTATCAAATGAGTTGATTTTACCTTCCTGTATCCTGTTGAAGAAGTTGTCATTTAGAGAACATAATCTTTCCAAAAGCTACCTGAAACTAACAAACGTATTTGATGCATCTCACCTTTGATGAGAATGTTGATCATGTTTGGTTCTAGTGGGTTTTGGAAAGAGATACCTAAATCAGTGCCCTCCTTACTTTTCATCAGTATCTCGTTAGAAATTACACCATCTCTTTGGATTGTTTTTAGATTATGAGGACACTCAGTCCTCATTTATTGTCATTTAGAAATGCATGTATTAAAAAATGATACAACGTTCCTCCAGAATGATATCACAAGAAACACAGGACAAACCAAGACTAAAACTGACAAAACCACATAATTATAACATAGTTACAACAGTGCAAAGCAATACAGTAATTTGATAAGAGCAGATCATGGGCACGGTAAAAAAAATGTCTCAAAGTCCTCATCATCTCACACAGGCGGCAGAAGGGAGAAACTCTCCCTGCCATGAATCCCCAAGTGCTGCAAACTTGCCAATGCAGCACCATTGGAAGCACGCGACCGCAGCAGAGTGAGTCCGTCCGAAAACTTTGAACCTCCGACCAGCCCGTCTGAGCACCATCCTCTGCCGAGCGCTTCGACCCCGCCCCAGCCGCCGAGCAACAAGCAAAGCCGAGGACTCGGGGCCTTCTCCTCCGGAGATTCTGGACCACACAGTAACAGCAGCAGCGAAGCAGGCATTTCAAAAGTTTCACCAGATGTTCCTCCGTGCTCTCACGTCCGTCTCCATCAAATCAAGATTGTGCACAGCACCCTACTTGACAAATAACAGA